>NC_133372.1:13914520-13934071 GCF_049309525.1 Garra rufa
TACTGTTTAATTCTGTTGGAAATGATATACTTATTGGTACGTATTTCATGTCTTGCAAAAACACGTTTTCGTCCTGAGATGAGGTAGGAAAGGGGTAGGACTAGTGCTGGGCGATATGGAAAAATCATGTATCACGATATGGATTATTTTATATCACGATAACGATATATATCACGATATACCAAAATAAAGTACGTTTTCAGTTATTCTCTGAAAAGTTTGACAAAAATATCATTGCATAATTTTTTTGCAACTTTATTTTTATTCGTTATTTGAAGTGACATTTAACTGAACTGTCACAAATGAGAAAAATACATTTTAGTGCAGCAATATAAATGTATCAAATGACAACAGATGTGGTGGAGGTAGAGCTACAGTAGCCTTCACATTTTTTATCCACATCATAGTTAAATAGTATTATCAAAATAAACTATTTTTTTATTAAAGTACACAGCCATTTCAAGTTTCTGAGCAGAAAAGCACTCAATTATAAAAAATAAACAAAACATTTTTCAACCTTGTAGTGCAAAGTTTTCAAACCAAAATAAAGTATCACGCCTGTTTCACACATACTCCGTCTGCAGTGCGTATGCTGATCCGCAGGTGTTTACCACAAACACACCATTTATCCGTTATTTTAATTTCAAATCCAAACGTGCTTTTTCAGCATTGGGATACTCTTTTATCACAGTACACTAATACAATAATACTAGACATATTCACGTTTAAACTCAACGTATTATAAACAACGTAGGCTATTATTCAATGCACTTGACTTCTAGATTTGTTTATTAAGTTGCTCAAGCAAGTTGCAACACATTTAAACACAGCATAGGTAGGCTATAGCTTCCTTTTCATATTGAAATTGGGCTATCACAAATATTTTAAATTAAAACTTACCACAGACAAGCAGTCGGCTCTCTGTGCCTTTCTTTCGTATTAAATCTTTATTAAAAACCATATTTTAAAGAACTTTTCTACCTGGACAAGTGCATCTATTATGTTGCCTTGTTTATTTAAAACTGCACTATTTTAAACCTAGCCAAAAAGCCACGTGTTGACTGTGAAACACAGTAGACTGCATTTATATGCATTTATGGTACATTTCTGTGTCAATCCATGGTCATTTTTACAGCGAACAATGCGCTGTCACTTTAATTCAGCGCAGCAAAAACAGACTCTGTGCCGAAAGGATCGCTCCACTGCTGCAAACGGACCGCTTCTGGAACGCACTACCGGACAGCAACCGCGTGCAGTGTGAACGATCTGATCCGTTAACATGGGTGCGGAAAAAAATACGCAACGCATACGCACTGCAGACGAAGTATGTGTGAAACAGGCGTGAAACAAGCGTCAGCGTCGGGCGCGGAAACAGTCTGGCAGAGTTTGCACATGACTGTCTTCTGGTCCGTGTCGGAGCTCTTGAAGCCAAAATGCAACAAAATCACTGACGTATCCCCACGTGTCGGTAAAAGTACTTCTTGTCTGCTGCCTGCGTAGCAGTTTCAGTTTGTTGCGACTCGATCCGGGCATTCATCTTCAACCTCTTGCGTCTCCATCTTCAGGCACTCACGAGTTAAAGCATGTCGCAACAACGTAAAGCGTCGCACAAGACGGAGTTTCTTTGTCAAAAAGTTCGTTTTTATTCTTGATTATCACTTATAGGGTAGAGTATGCATTGCACAGCAACAAGACACTATCATACATTTGTCATAGCCTATTTAATGCAATATTTTCTTTAGTAATTGATAAAATTAGGTTAGAGACGATAGAAACGATAGAAGAGAAATAGGAGGATAGACACTTTTCTATCGTCCCCACGATATATATCGTCATATCGCCCAGCACTAGGTAGGACAATGTCAGCTTCCAAAAAATGAAGAAAAAAACTCCACTACAATAATATAGTAAATGTAGTAGGCTACATTTGACTAATGTGATGTATTCTAAGGCTGTATGATAGCTTTTTGTAAGGAACAAAGAGAAATTGTTTGTGAAGTTGTTCACTGAAATCATTATTTGTGAAGGCCAAGACACACCAAGCCGACGGTCGGTCATCAGCCAACGTCAGGCCGTCGGCCAGCGTCTGTCAAGCTAGTTTTGGTATTTGGGTTTGGTGTGTTCCACACGTCGACTCTCGTTGAGCTCATGTCAGCGGCAGTTTGCCCGATTTAATGTGTTTTAACAGCAAGAGTGGGAACTCTGATTGGATGTTCAGTTTCGCAAACCAGTCAGTGCTTGAGAATGAAAGCAAAAGCGAAGCAAATAAAGGCAGCACAGTTGTAATAGTAAGCAAGCGCTGCTTAGTTTACATTTTGTGTATCTGGGTATATCTCATATATCCTTGTTTTGGTTTCTCCTTATACTATGGATAGCTGCTGATATAGACAGCTAATTCTTCTTACGCAGACACAGACACGCTTGTCTGTACTCCTGTTTGGACGTGTGTGATTGGCGGCTTGCCGCTCTTCCCGTAAGCACACCCACAAAACACAACATTATGTATGACACACTATAAGACTTGGCAGTAAGATTTTTAGAAAAATCAACTGCATCTTGTGTGATAAGTGTTAAATGTTTCTGGTGTGGCTACTTCACCTGTATGGAAAAGCCTACCAGAGGATGTGAGTTGAGAAAACAAGACATGCTGTTCTTTCAGGTTTGAATGTGTAGTAGCCAATGAAATCACAGACAGCCCTATGAATGAAAGGCTTGATCATTGGTTTGCCTGTAAACAGCAGTCGAATGACTCAGTCTCCCCAACCAACCCTAAACAGACAGACTAATGTTTGTTAACAGGAGTGTTAAAGATGTTGCATGACGTTTGGTGTAACTGAAACACTCAAATTGAAACATCTTTCCTAATTTTAACTTCAAACTTGAATATGTATTTGGAGTTTGGTTTCGGATAAATCAGTGAAACCACAGATGTCTCACACTGGTTTTAGTGCAACCCCAAAATCCAGCTGTTAAGAGTTGCATCCTGCTGTCTTGAGAAACTGTTTCTGTGGAAAACTTTGACCTTAAAGCCTCAGAGCTGCTGCCTTTAGAAGATTCCCACTCACTATTTTTCTTATTTTTTCTCATGTAACAGTATGCTAATAGAGAACATCACAACGCATTTTAATAACGCATTGGGATAATCATACCTGAGGAGAATAACCTCTAGTTTGTTACTGGTGCACTTTAAGCACTGTTTATTGCTGTCATGTGATCTGTTTTACCATATTCACTATCGTGATGGCTTAAACCGTGGCATGTAGTTGGATAAAGTCATGCAGAAAAGAAACAGATAACCATTTACAGGAATACAGTGACTTTACAGATTAAAAGATTTACATAGTTTTACATAGTTTGGAGGCTCAAACCGTGCCACGTCGTTGGAAAGGATCATGCAAAGAAAGAAACAGAAGAACTAGTGTTCAATGGTTTTGCACTTCAATACAAGTTTTTTGATGTATTCATATTCGAAACATTCAGATTTGACTTAACTTTTATTGCTTTCATGTGATCTGTCTTACCATATTCACCACTATGACGGCGGCTGGCAAGAGTCATGCAAAGAAAGAAACAAAAGAACATGTTCAGAAAGAGTGATTTTCAGAATAAACAATTCATGCCACACTTATACAAGTTAATATAGGTTTTGATGCATTTGGTGTACTTTTTAGTTTAATTTATTCATATTTAAATTTGACTTAACTTTTTTGCTGTCAGGTGACCTTTTCTAACTTTTTTAACTTTGAAAACTGTGGGATGTAGTTGGAAAGACTTAAACAAACAAAGAATATGCTAAGAAATACAGTGATTTTCCAGAATTACAGTAAATGTCCATGCTGGAATTTAACATTAGTTAATACAAGTTTATGTATTCATGAGAGTTTCAGATTTTGCACAGTTTTTAGATATAGAACATTCAGTTTGGACTTACCTTTTATTTCTGTCAGATGATCTACTACTCCATTGTGGCAGAACAAAACATGGCTTGTAGTCTTGCAAAGAAAGCAGCAGAAAAGAACATGTTCAGATATACAGTAATTCTTACTGAATTGTAACACAAGCTACAGGTTTTTGATTTTGTTGCATGACATTTCTTACCACGTTTGCCATTGTGATGTCTCAAACCGTGGGATGAAGTTGGAAAGATTAAAAAAAGAGTCTTGTTGCAGTTTAACACAAGTTAATAGGTTTTTCCTGTAGTCACATGATCTTTCTTACCATATTCACCATTGTGGAACCTTAAACCATGGCATGGCATTACGACATGGTGTGAATGCAGTCACATTCACCATTGTGATGGCTCAAACCATGTCAGAGTTGGCAAAAGACATGTAAAGAAAGCAACAGAAGAACATGCGATTTTCATATGCTACCACATTCTTTCTTACACTCTGCTTTAAAAGGTTCTTCACAGCGATGCCATAGAGGAACCATTTTTGGTTCCACAAAGAACCATTCAGTCAAAGGTTCTTTAAAGAGTCATCTCTTTCTTACCTTTTTATAAAGGTAAGTCTTTTGTGAAACAGAAAGGTTCTTCAGATGTTAAAGGTTCTTTATGGAACCATTTAGACAAAAAGGTTCTTCTATGGCATCGTAAAGCACCTTTATTTTTAAGGGTGTACCATATTCACCATTGTGGCAGCTCAAAAAAGAGAGAAGAACATGTTCAGAAATACAGCAAAACATTTATAATGTATTCATATACAAAACATTTAAGTTCACTTCCAGAACAAAAATGTACAGATAACTTTTTTAAATGTACACACTCCCTTGTTATCCAAGATGTTCATGTCTTTCTTTCTTCAGTCGTAAAGAAATAGTTTCAGCATTTCTCTCCATGTAGTTGACTTCTATGGTGGCCGTGAGTTTGAACTTCCAAAATGCAGATGATTTTAAAGTTGGAGGAGAAAATAGAAAGATAGAAGATAGAAGTTTTTCGACCTACGCTAACTGTCTTGAACCGGAATACACAGAGTACACGCAAAGCTAGAAAAGATGAGCATTTGAGGTTAAAAAAGTATATGAATTGTAATTTATTTATTTATTTATTTTTTGGAAGAAGAAGAAGAAAATAACCAATCGTTTTACTGGATAAGACCCTCCTTCCTTGGCTGGGATCATTTAGAGCCCTTTGAGGCTGCATTTAAACTGCATTTTGAAAGTTCAAACTTACGGGCACCATAGAAGTACGACTGAAGAAGGAAAGACATGAACATCTTGGATGACAAGAGGGTGAGTAAATTATCTGTAAACATCTAAATTAAGTAAATTATCAAACATCTTTCTTATGTTTGCCATTGTGACGGCTCAAACCATGGCATGTTGGAAATAGTCATGCAAAGAAAAAAAAACAAAACAAAAGAATATGCTCAGAAATACAGTGATTTTCCTAAATTATAGTTAAACAAGTCAATATGTTTGCTGTATTCATGTATTTTTATATAGATTTACCTTCATTAATAGACATATCTTGCTTGGCCTAGTTAAACACTCCAAAGTGACTACAATACTGCTGTTCCATCAATGCTGTAAACTTAATTTTAAACTAGAGAAAAAACACTGTACACTGCTTATATAATATAGCCTGTTTATGTCCAGTTCTCTTAATATACGCGTTAGTATACCTTAGATGAATCTCATTCTCTAATTAATTGTACCTCAATTTTGAAATAATAGTTGTTTTAGGGTCTGTTTACATTTCACAGAAACGCTTTTGTCTTCCTCCTCAACAAATTCCTAAGCCACAAGCAATTGCTTGCCCTTTAGTTCAGATGTAATGTGCAAACAGATTTACAGATATAAGCAGTTCATATATCATGTGCATTTAACACAGAGCTTGAAGTGGGGAAAACAATGCTGGTACTCTCATGTGCATCGGCTGGCATATGCAAATTATCGTCAAATGAAACAAACAAACAAAATATACTTGGAAATACTGCTTGTACAACATTTACTGAAGAAATCATGAGCCAAACAGCTGATTTGATACATTTGTTTGCATGTATGCGTGATAATGGAATGCTAAGTTGACCAGACTGGCTGCTTGCATTTACATGCATTTCGAGATAGGAGATAATTCACGTAGTGCCCTCACCTGTGTAGTGTGATTTAAACAGTTATCATTAGTAATAACCTTTCACCATTGATACTAATGCTTTAACTCTGATTGCCAAGATATCGGCAGTATCGTTGAGTGTTAGCCCACTTCGAGCACTGAGTACTCTCTAAAAATACCTAAATTAATTCCAGTTTAGAAATGATAAACTTACCTGATTAATGTATAAAGTAACTGATTCAAACATGAGCCTCATGCCATTGACCCACATGTCCCTTGATGGAATACTTCATTTCCTTTTCTATTTACAGGGCTGCTGCTAACTCGCATGCATTCGGCGTGAGACTCACGCAATTTTCACGCTCTCACGCCACGCATCCATTTTCTCACACAGTGCCACTGATGTGAAGTCTATCTGTCTGAGTTCTTGTTTATTATATTTATACAGTAGATAAGCAGTATCAGACAAGGAAGAAGAGTACATCACTTTTGTGGATCTGTAAGTTAATAAGTACTAAAGTTTGAAGTTTGAAGTTGGCAGCCCTGTTTTAATAATTAAAATGCATTTTTTAGAATCACAACAAACTTGTTTAGAATTGAGCTCCATTCTAGTCATTAGAAATGTACAGCACCAGACACATTTCCTCATTTAAATGGAAACGCACCACGTGTGAATGTACATCATCATCCTTGGCATCGCAACACACACTTAAAAATACACACATAGTATGTCATGCTGCTTTTTGCTTCTGAAACTAGGCCATCTCTTCTCTCTCTCCTCAGTTGAGTAGACACTTGAACACCTGCACTCTTTATTTCTCGCCTCTTATTCTTTTATAGTACAGAGAGGAAGTTATTGTCATTTACTATGCTTTGCAGGTGTGTATTGTGTATTATGGAGCGGGGAGCTTAGGGGTGGAGGTAGAGTAAGTGTGTGTTTGTTTGTGTGTGTGTGTGTGTGTGTGTGTGTGTGTGTGTGTGTGTGTGTGTTGTTTACTGAGTGAGGAAAGTAGTGGTGAGATGAGTGTGTGCGATCAGGTGTGTGGATCGTCTACTGCAGGAAGGAAACCACTGGGTACTGTTGTGTATAAATGTGTTAATGTGTGTGCACATGTAAATGTGTTTATTGACTATGTTTTGGTGTATTTCAGATGGGTCACTGTGCTCAGTGTCTCTGCTGTTTGGTTTAATTTTCTTGTGTTCATATTCACCACCCATATTAACAGGCTGCAGTATTCAAAATGCCCAGAAAAGCAGGCGGCTCTGTGTAGAATTGGTTCAAGCTCTTGGTGCTTTACAAAACAAATTCAAAATGCACTGCAATCAACATAATATTTTGCAATGTAGGCTTTTATGCAGCAATGTGAAATATTGGACTACTCCCCTGTTGTTTAAAAAAATGTATTGGGCAAGGTTTACATGCAGTAATAGGCACAACACCTATTGAGATCTGACTGAATGTGTAAATTATTCATTGTTTAGATGTAAATGTGGTCTGCCGCCTTATGTGAATGAGATTCTTGAGAACAATTGTATAAATTGTAGTCGTTATTAAAGGATGTGTGTTGTGTAAAATATGCCTAAATATTACAGCTTTCCTGTCCTGTTTTAGAAAGAGCATTGTTTTCCTCTTATGCTGTGATTTAACTGAAAAAAAAAAAAGAAAAATCACAAAAAAGAAAAGGAGAAAAATTATAGTTTCTCTTGGAAAATGGAAAAGCATATTTCCATTAATGTATGGTCTGTTAGGATAGGACAATATTTGGCCATGATACAACTATTTTAAAATCTGGAATCTGAGGGTACAATCCTATTACTGAGAAAATTATCCAAATAAAGTTGTTAGCACTGCATATTACTAAGTAAAAATTAAGTTTTGATATATTTACAGTAGGAAATGTGCAAAATATCTTCATGGAACATGTTCTTTACTTAATATCCTAATGATTTTTGGCATAAAATAAAAATCGATCATTTTGACCCACACAATGTATTTTTTGGCTATTGCTACAAATATACCCGGGCAACTTAAGACTGGTCACATATATTGGTGCAAATGTTTATTAGATAAATGCTGCTCTTTAAACCTTGTTCCTGGGGGTTAAAAAACTGTATATTTCCACACTTTCTTTAACCGGAATAGCTATTTTCACTTGTTATAAAAATAAGAATATATATGTATATAATGTGTGTATATATATATATATATGTATATATATGTGTATATATATATATATAGGTATTATAAATTGCAGTAATATTTCACAATATTACTCTTTTAATGTATTTTTGATTAAATAAATAAAGCCTTAAACAAAAATGTACAGATAATTCACCCCCTTGTCATCCAAGATGTTCATGTCTTTCTTTCATCAGTTGTAAAGAAACAATGTTTTTTTTAAGGAAAACATTTCAGAAATTTTCTCCATATAGTGGACTTCAACGGTGCCTGTGAGTTTAAACTTCCAAAATGCAGTTTAAATGCAGCTTTAAACGATCCCAGCCAAGGAATAAAGGTGTTATCTATAGCGAAACGATAGGTCATTTACTTAAGTAAATTTATATTTATACACTTTTTAACCACAAATGCTCATCTTGTCTAGCTCTGGGATTTGCATGCGTACTCTGTGCACTCCAGTTCAAAATCGTCCTACATCGCTGCAGAAGTACCCACCAAGTGTTTACAAATTGAACATGCAAAGAAGATAAAACGCCCTTTACAAATAAGGTAAGACAAAGATGTAGGACGATTTTGAAGTTGGATGAGAAAATGAGATGGGAGTTTTTGATATACATTAACTGTATTAAACCAGAGTGCACAGAGCATTTGTGGCTAAAAGTGTATAAATATTAATTTATTCGCTAGATAAGACCCTTATTCCTTGGCTGGGATCGTTTAGAGCCCTTTAAAGCTGCCTTTAAAATGCATTTTGGAAGTTCAAACTTGCAGGCACTGTTGAAGTCCACTAAATGCAGAACATTTCTGAAATGTTTTCTTCAAAAAAACATAATTTCTTTATGACTGAAGAAAGAAAGACATCTTGGATGACAAGGGGGTGAGTAAATTATCTGTAAATTTTTGTTCTGGAAGTGAACTAATCCTTTAAGCTTATGAACGGTAATGTATGTGTGTGTATATATAACATATATTATACATTATTATACTTTTTTTTGTGTAATATTTTGCATGGTTGGGAGCAGCAGAAAATGTGATGGATGAGGTTTAAGAATGGGAGAACGATCGAAAGGACAAATATAAATAGAGGACACCAAGAGGAAATGTGGTGGGCTGCAGTAATGATATCACATGTCTTCTTTCAGCAGGAAATGATTAGTATTGATGAATTTACAGCGTTAATCAATATCCTTGCCCTTTCTCTCCTACTTCTAATTAGCAGAGCTCAGAGGCTTGAGTTCTACATAATGACCGTGTCTGATGTCTAATACCTCTCTTTTTCTTTCACAGGCCTGGGAAAAACGAAACGCAAAGCGAGCACAAGGGAAGCCTCTCCAACACCCAGCACAGATGAGTACTCGTCTAATGGGGGTGGAGCAGAACGAATATATGACTTGAACACTCCAGCCGTGGTGAAGTTTACCTACAATGCAGAAAGGGAGGATGAGCTCAGCCTGGTAAAGGGAGCCCGGCTAATGGTGATGGAGAAATGCAGTGACGGCTGGTGGAGGGGCAGCTATAATGGTCAGATGGGTTGGTTTCCCTCCAACTACGTCCAGGAGGATGAGGTGGAGGACATGTCAGCTGACTTTCCCGCTGTCTTCTCCTCACGACCGGTCCTCAGTAATGGCCAGGGCCTCAGAGTCCTACACACTGTTCAGACGCTCTACCCCTTCAGTTCCGTCACGGAGGAGGAGCTGAACTTTGAGAAGGGTGAGATAATGGAAGTGCTGGAGAAGCCAGAGAATGACCCAGAATGGTGGAGGTGTAAGAACTGCCGTGGGCAGGTGGGTCTGGTGCCAAAGAACTATGTGGTTGTGCTCAACGATGGTCCATTAGCCTCGGGCTCCCATTCCCAGCAGAACAGCCACACGGGACCCTCCCACACGGGGAAATTCGCCGGAAAGGACTGGTACTATGGCAACGTGACACGGCACCAGGCGGAGTGTGCGCTGAACGAGAGAGGGGTGGAAGGAGACTTCCTTGTGCGAGACAGCGAGTCCTCTGTGAGTCAAGTGTTTATCTGGATCTAATCGAAATTCAGTGACCAGATAACTGCTTTCAATAGCTGTGAATAGTCACTTGAGTGCTGTGCAGTTATTTATGCCCATGATGTCCTTTGCAGGGTTATTATCAGTAACCAAAACTATTAAAATGTTTTTGTTAAATGAAAGGAAGCTAAAATAAAATATAAATATAAAGGCTATGACACAGCAAGCTGACATCAAAGAGCTAGCAGTGACAAAAACCTTGTATCTCCTGAATCTGGGCCAAAAAGAAGACTACGGCCAAAGGCCAGCTAGCACATACAGTACTGTACGCTGTGTGCCTCAACTACGGTCAAACATCAGCTTGCTGTTTTAGGGCCTTTAGATGAAAAAGTAAAACTTAAGTATGTTTAAGTTGATGCACTAAATTTATTAAAGGGCTAGTTTACCCAATTATGAATTACTCATGTCATTCCAAGACCTGCGTTCATCTTCGAAACACAAATTAAGATATTTTTGATGAAATCCGAGAGCTTTCTGACTAAGGGTGTACAAAAATGTGAGACATGAAATTGATACATTTCATCTATTTAAGATACATTTAAGATTTTGCACAATGTGCTGAATGAGGTGCAAAGAAACAAAAAAAAAAAGGCGCCTATATCTTTCCTGCACAAAACAGTCAAGTACAAATCCAACCCAAGGAAAAAAAAAAATCTGTTACTCCATTTTTAAGCAATAATAATTATAAAAATAATGAAGGCAGAATATAATAAAATAAAAGACTGTCATGATCTCGGTCTACTACATCTAACATGAGATTTGGTCAATCCTCGGAGCTCGAGGAATTTTTTCTGAATTTTTTTTTTTATTGCGATATTTTGTTTGGCAATATTGTATAGATTCTCAAAAAAGCAATATCGATGTTGAAAAAAAAAATCATGCAAGATTCATGGCAGTTGCTTCGTTTTAAGTTTATATCCTGACTGCTAGATTGTCTCTGTTATCTCTGAACTTAAACAGTAACAGAACATACTATAAGGGCACACCACTAATGTTAGCATTAATGGAGGATGAAAGAATAGTTCCTGCTCCCGCTTCAATGTACAAAGCTAAAGTGTGGTGTCATTTCGGCGTAACATCCACCCCAGGACCGCAACGCGAGCGCTGCCTCGGCTGCACGGGGCGTTCCCCTTTGTGGAGGCTTGCCGTTGCTTGCCGTGTCCCGTGCGAAAGGGCCTTCGCGCCGGGCACGGTGGGTTCACCACGCGGCTGATCGCTACTTTCTCTCAGTTGAGGAGGTGCTTGCGTCACAGTCTCGGCGATTCCATGCAGAACATAATTACAACCTGAAAAACTTGCGAAATTCCCAGAACAAAATGGTTCTCAGAATGTCCAATATCTGTATTTTTATTTATTTTTTTACAATTCTTTTGTTGTCTTTAGGAATCCTGCAAGCCCTTTATTTTTCATTGATATTAAGCAGATGTCATTTTTAAGGTCAGATCAAAGCGTTCTGACATTATATGTTACAATTGTAAACTTAAATTGTAAATCTTACATTTTATACATTTAATAACTAAAGAATCTTGCAAGCACTTTATTTTCCCCTTTACTCGTACAGCACAAAAAGTGGTTCAACAACATTGAATGTTACTGGGACTGATTTATGCAAATGCAGATCCCACTGTTTTTTATTTTTTTTTGGCTTAGGTTTGCATATGGTGGTATGTTCTTAATTACAACTTTCCTTAAATTATGTCCTATCCATAAAATAAGAAATATCCCAATATATCGCCTTGCTTACAGTATCGCACCATATCGTGTCGCAACCCTTGTATCGTGATGCGTATCGTATCGGCAGATTCTTGGCAATACACAACCCTATTTCTGTCCCTGCATAGACAACAACGGTACTACCATTTTCAAGGTCCAGTAAGATAGAAAGGATATTAATGAAATTATGAAAATATTTAGATAAAATGGTTCGTACACGCACACATCAAAGACTAATACAGAAATTATTAAATAAAGTCATTACTTTTGTTTTCTTTGCCCACAAGAAGTATTCTCGTAGATTCATTAAATTACGGTTGAACCACTGATGTCACATGGACTATTTTAATGGTATCCTTACTCTCTTTCTGGGCCTTGAATGTGGTAGTTGCGTTGCTGTCTATGCAGGGTCACAAAACTCAAGGTTTTCCAAATAATTTGTGTTCCGAAGATAAACAAAGGTCTTACGGGTTTGGAGCGACATGATGGTAAGTAAGTAATGGCAGAATTTCATTTTTGGGTGAACTATCCCTTTTACACAGCTGAATAACTCAGCTGATTGAAGTTAGCTTGGTGTATCAATTAAAAAAAAAAATATTCTAAAATATGCAGTAACCGTTTGAAATCAGCTGCTCTAGATTAAACAGTGTGTTTATTTCAATGACATATATGTCCACGATAAAGAAATGTGTAACTGTAAATGTATAAATGTATCAAGATTTTAAAAATGTACTCTTTTCAATCAAATTTGGTTTATAGAGTTTTACAGAAAGGTTTCAGTTTAATAGATCTAAAATGCCATGTAAAGTAATAACACATTTTCTCTATACACTGAATATTAAAGAACAGGAATGTCCACATCACCATCATTTATTCACAAATGTTAAACCACATGACATTTTACAACCTAAACTAATTAAAGTACCTTATATTTTAAGAAAAAGTTTTCCACAAAAAGGTGTAAATATGTCTAATGTATAATAAATAATATATGAAAAATAAAACGATTATAACAGTGAATAAAGCCAGGTGATTTTGTCTTTAAAACTCTTATTTACTGTGAAGTAACGTTTAATTTGGAACAAAAGAAACCAGTGGAATGAATTTATTGCATAAGAAATGGGTCAATCTCTAACCCAGAGTATAATCTGTCCCTGTTGATCATTTCTATAGAAATTTCTATCAGAAAGTCCCTGCATAGACAGCAACGCAACTACCATGTTCAAGGCCCAGAAAGGTAGTAAGGACATAAAAACATTAAAATAGTCTATGTGACATCAGTGGTTTAACAATGTCTTCTCTTCTATTCATGAGAGTACGAATGCATGTGGAGCTGCTGACACAGAAGCTGGCGTTCTGACATAGAACCTGGATGCGCAAGCAAAGGAAGATGCACGCATGCCTTGTGGTACTCTTGTGAACAGATTTGACATGAAAGAGTAGAAATTGTTGAATGAAGTCTGTATTTAGGCTTCTTTGCGTACAAAAGTATTCTTGTTGAACCAAAAATTAAAGTTGAACCACTGATGTCACATGGAGTATTTTAACAATGTCCTTACTACTAGGGCTGGGCAATATATCGAACGATATTGTGATGCGCGTTTAGTCAATGAAGCCGGTGCTTTGATTAGTAGTAAATCTCCATCACGTGCGTTCCGCTCAGGTTCCGCTGGAGCGGCAATTGATAAACAGAGACGTAAATCTCTGACAAGCTACGCCATATCGAGCTAAATATCGAATGCAATATCGTTCGATATATTGCCCAGCCCTACTTACTACCTTTCTGGATCTTAAACATGGTAGTCGTGTTGCTGTCTATGCAGAGTCAGAAAGCTCTTGGATTTCATCAAAAATATCTTAATTTCTGTTCTGAAGATGAATGAAGGTCTTATGGGTTTGGAACAATGTGGGTGAACTATTCCTTTAACTGGAAATAAAATAAATAAAACTAAAATAAAAATAAATTAAAGTGAAATAATGTTACTAAATTCTGTTATGCAAACTGAAAGTATAAAAAAATGCACATTTAGAATATTCATAAAAACTGCTATAGTTTATAAGTAATACTAAAATAACACTGGTGATTCGATGTAAATCTAAGTTTAGGTTTAAATTTAGTTTGTGCAAGCTCTAGGGTTTACTTAAAAGTGGGTCAGCTTTTACCAGTGTTTATTGCTATAGAAATGACTAACCGTGACAGGTTATGCTCTGGGTTAGTGGTCTCACACTAAAATTAAACCAATCAATTGTCAGCAATGTGACATCTTTAATGCAATAAAGTCATTCCACCGGTTTCTTTTGTTCCAAATTAAAGGTCACTTCACAGTTAATAGAAGTTCAAAGACAAAATGCCTGGCTTTTAGTCATTTGTTCTAATTGTTTTGTTCGTTATATATTATTTAGGCTATTATACATTAGACATCTTAAAGACCCAAAGACTTTTCCCTTTCCCTTGATCTTTTGAAATATACTAGGTCAATGTACTATAAAGACGTCCAGTAAGTTTTAAATCTCAAAACGATCTCTTTAGTTTAAAACAGCTTTTATTGAAACCAAGCTCAGAAAATGACTCGTTTTGGAACGTGCCACTTTGACATAATAGTGCAGCAATAGCCCACCTCAATACTGCCCTACAAAGGCAAAGTGCAGTAACTACGCCAACACTGAAACTGAGAAAAATGCCTTTAAAGTTTCTACACCATATATTTGTATTAGTTACTGCAATTTTGACACTTTCGTTTCTCTGAAATGGGAAAAAAATGAACCAGGAGACTTTGCCACAAGACAGAACAGTTGTCACAAAGGCCATTTTAAGCCTTAACTCAATTTTGATCAAATGTGTAGTTACTGCGCTTTGCCTTTGGAAGGCAGAATACATGGAGTAAAATTCAGAAAGAGCTTCAGATTTAGTCAGTGAAACACTGTTTGTTTGCTTTACTTTAAAACTGATTCATTTTTAAACAAAACAGTATGATGCAGACATTTTAGAGAAACTGAAAGAAAAGATGATGCAGTGCTAAGTCTGACTATACTGGATCCAACAGTAGTCACAACATACAAGTGATGAGAAAACGCATTTTTACCATTATTGCATTGTCTGTTTCAGACCATTTGATATATACTGAAGATTTATGTTTTTACCATTAACCCATGTAGTTTTCAGAGTACATCACAGCAGCGTCCATCCGTTATTTTATTAAGCAAAACTGTTAACCAATCATAGCAGTGGGCTGGATAGAACAGGATCAAAAATAGCCTATTGCTTCTAAATTGTAAAATCACTCTAACATTGTAAGTGAACCTTAGAGAACATTGTAAAATAATAAAAAATGCAGTTCATGACCCCTTTAATAATATTCATATGTTAGGGATGTTTGTAAATTTGTGAATAAATGATAACGATGTGTACATTGTTGTATATTAAAAGAAGTTCACTTCCAGAACAAAAATTTACAGATAATGTACTCACCCCCTTGTCATCCAAGATGTTCACGTCTTTCTTTCTTCAGTCGTAAAGAAACAGTTTTTTGAGGAAAACATTTTCCATATAGTAGACTTCTATGGTGCCCTCAGTTTAAACTTCTGAACTGCCAATTAAATGTGGCTTCAAACAATCCCAAATGTTGTTGTAAATGATCCCAGCTGAGGAAGAAGGGTGTTATCTAGCGAAATCGTTTTTATTATTATTATTATTATTATTATTATTATTATTACAGTTTATTTACTTTTTAACCTCAAATGCTCGTCTTTTCTTGCTCTGCCTGAACTTTTTTCTGGTTCAAAACAGTTAGGGTATGTCTGAAAACTCAACTTCAAAATCGTCCTACATCACTGTTTTACCTTTTTTGTTAAAGAAGTTCACTTCCAGAACAAAAATTTGCAGATAATGTACTCACCCCCTTGTCATCCAAAATGTTCATGTCTTTCTAAAGTCTTTTTTTTTTTTTTTTTTTTTGAGGAAAACATTTCAGGATTTTTCTCCAGTGGACTTCTATGGTGCCCCAAGTTTAAACTTCCAAAATGCAGTTTAAATGTGGCTTTAAACGCTCCCAAATGTGGTTGTAAATGATCCCAGCTGAGGAAGAAGGGTCTTATTTAGCAAAACGATCAGTTATTTATTTTTTATTACAA
Organism: Garra rufa; assembly: GCF_049309525.1. Lineage (NCBI taxonomy): Eukaryota > Metazoa > Chordata > Actinopteri > Cypriniformes > Cyprinidae > Garra > Garra rufa. The sequence goes on from NC_133372.1 coordinate 13,930,647, forward strand.
TTTATATACTTTTTAACCTTAAATGACAGTTAGGGTATGTGGAAAAACTCCCATCTTATTTTCTCCCTCAACTTCAAAAATTATTTCAAAATCCTTCTACATCACTGCAGAATTACTGACCCAGTGTTTGTAAGGTGAACATGCAAAGATCATCAAAAACTCTTAACAAAAAAGGTAAAACAGTGATATAGGGCAACTTTAAAGTTGAGGAAGAAAATAAAAAGGGGGGAAAAAAGTTCAGGCAGAGCAAGACAGAATGAGCATTTGAGGTTAAAAGTATATCAACTGTAAATAATAAATAAATAAATAAATAAACAAACAGTTTTGCTAGATAAGACCCTTCTTCTTTGGCTGGCATCGTTTGAAGCTGCATTTAAACTGCGTTTGGGAAGTTCAAACACGGGGCACCATAGAAGTCTACTATGTGGAGAAAAATCCTAAAATGTTTTCCTCAAAAAACATAATTGCTTTACGACTGAAAAAAGAAAGACATGAACATCTTGAATGACAAGGGGGTGAGTACATTATCTGTAAATTTTTGTTCTAGAAATGAACTTCTCCTTTAATGTACAAGGAAAATGTGGCATTACTTTTACGTGACATTTTAGAGCCATTAAATTGAAACTTTTCTGTAAAAAAGTTTTTAAAACCATATAAACAAGCATGATTGGAAAGCTTGATACATTTACTGTTACTCATTTCTTTATCGTGGACATGATGTAATTGAAAAAAACACACTGTTCAATCTACAACAGTTGTTTTCAAACTGTTACTGCATATTTAAGATCTTTATTGCATACACCCAACCCAGCTGATGAGTTAAAGTGTTAGCTCACCTAAAAAATAAAATATCTGTCATTAATTACTCACCCTTATGTCATTCCAAACACGTAAGACTGTTGTTCATCTTCAGAATACAAATGAAGATATTTTTCATCAAATCCAAGAAGGTGTTGCTGAATGAAGTCATTATTTTTGTTTTCTTTACGCACAAAAAGTATTCTCTTAGCTTCATAAAATTAAGGTTGAATCACTGATGTCACATTGACTATTTGATCAATGTCCTTACTACCTTTCTAAGCCTTGAACATGGTTGTACCATTGCTGTATGTTCAGGTTCAGAAAACTCTTGGATTTAATCTAAATATCTCTATTTGTGTTCCGAAGATGAATAAAGGTTTGGAACGACATGAGAGTGAATAATTAATGATAGAATTTTTTTTCTTTTTGGTTGAACTGTCTCTTTAAGTCAAAAATGTGTTCTAGGGCTTATGGCGCCATCTGTGGGCTGAAGATCACTTAAACAAAAATTGTTTCTTTCTCTCTCCTCTCCAGCCAAGTGATTTCTCAGTGTCGCTGAAAGCAGTCGGGAAGAACAAACACTTTAAAGTGCAGCAGGCGAATGGAGTTTACTGTATCGGTCAACGCCGCTTCAATTCTATGGATGAACTGTTAGAGCACTACAAAAAAGCTCCCATCTTCACTAGCGAACATGGAGAGAAGCTTTACCTTATCAAACCCCTCCAGTGACCTTCCACACACAAATGAGCCTTACAACCAGACCAGATCTGACCTCACACTGAGCCAAGTGATCTGCAACTCCTACTTACCGCTCATTTCTCACCAGCAAACAGGGGACTTACTGAATACCAACCCACAGGAAAATCACAGGATTTAACGTGATGTTGTTGTTACCGCTGAGGTGCCCGTTCTGTCCCTGTGTCTCCATGTTACTTTAGCTCTTCTTTTCACCTGAGGTGGTTCACCTAAATGAATATCGCCTTTTCCAAGTGATTATTTAACCACTTGCCCATTGCCTTGACCGACAGCTCATTTTCTGTTCACACTCTTAGCCAACATCGAGATATAAGAAAGCCAACAGATGGGGCCTTCATCTGATACAAACTGTTTTGGCAGCCACATGACAAGCGCAAGGATACAGACACGGAGGACTTACAAGAAACTGTATATAAATGGGAGTTGCCAAAGAAAGAGTTGGCGACAGGTACTCGTCGCCCCCTGCTGGATGAACTGAGAAATGTCAACAGGAGGGTCTTTATATGATGAATGTTTTGTAGATGCTTAACCAAATGTGCCACATTCACATCCAAGCACTGCTCATCTAATATAAATATATATATATAAGAGAATTATATCCACCTCATTTCAGATTCACACATCTGTATCAGCGTTAAAGTGTTGCCATGGATCTCCATATTACAGCGAAACACTGTTAGGGTTAAGTTTCTAAAGGGCACCATTCGAAAAGAATGGTTTGGTCTATTTACAAATGACTCCGTTCGGCTTTTAGTTTTTGAGCTTTTATAAAAGTATGGTACGTCTGAATGTTACTGAGCATTGTTATTTAAAATCATGTTTATTTAACGAGAGGAAGAAGAAGAAAAAAAGCGGCGGAGAAGGACAATGTAGTGAGCTCCACATCCGTGATAGCTGTGCAAAAAGTTGAAATACTTTTGTGTAATTAAAGATTTTGCAAGAGTAATGGCAAAGTTGTGTGCTTTTTTTTTGTTTCTTGGTAACATACCCTAGTTCAAAAGTTTAGGGATAGGATGATTTATGTTTTTGAAATTTCTAATGCTCACCATGAATTTATTTGATCTGTAAAAACCATATAAAATATTGTCATATTTTAAAATAACTCTTTTTTGAAAATATTTTTGGCAAAGCTGAATTTTCATTAGCCCTTACTTTAGTCTTTAGTGCTGATTTTTGTACTTAAAACACATTATTTCTTATTTTAAAAGAATTCTGCTTAACACTTTGTAGGAGCTTATTGTGATTAATTTTATTTTTCAGAATTCTTTGAATGTGAAGTTCAAAACAACTTCTTTATTAGTGTTTATTATTTAAAATGGAAATCGTTCATAACATAAATGTCTTTACTGTCACTTTTGATCAACTTAATGCATCCTTGCTGAATAATGATTAAAAAATCTTTCAAAAAACATGCAATATGGAACAATATGCATTACAAGATTAGTGTCATCTTGGATATAGATATAATTATTTGACTATTTGCAATGGAAAATTGTAAACTTTTAACAAGTTGAAAAGGCGGAGTATTATCAGAAATGAGTTCCCAGCTAGCATTTGCACATGTGCTGCGTGGTATTACTGCTCCTGCTTCGGCCATATTACGGCAGCAAACTTCCTTGACTATTACGCCGGAATGGGAGTGTAGTTCCTAATCTTATCAGCCTAGAAAATTGAAGCTTTGCATTTCCACCGGTCTTAGTACACGATATAACTACAGAAGAGTCAAGTTTTAAATAGGACAAATATGAAAACTCGTTGGTCATTTTTGAACGCGATGCTATTGGTCTAATAGGATTAAATGATCTATGCTAAGCTATGCTAAAAGTGATATCGCCAGAACAGGAGAACGGCTGAATGGATTTCAAAAC
>NC_133372.1:13934571-13969117 GCF_049309525.1 Garra rufa
TGTATTTCAGATAAATGCTGATCTTTGGATATTTCTATTCATCATTTAAATATTGATAATAACAATAATAAAATGTTTCTTGAACAGAATTTAGGTTTGATCACAGGAATAAATTACATTTTAAAATGTATTCAAATAGAAAGCAGTCATTTTAAATAGCAAAAAATATTTCACAATGTTAGTACTGCTTTTGCTGTATTTTGAACAAAATAAATGCAGGCTTGTTGAGCAGAAGAGACTTCATTTAAAATCTTACTGTCCAAAAACTTTTGACTGGCAGTGTATTTGCGTACTGTGCGCAGCACACATCTAGTACACTATTACTACTAGTGGCATACTATTATAAATGTACCCTCCGAAAAAAGGCTGTTTACATGTACTGATCACTAGAGGGCGCTGAAGTATTTTGCCGTATTAAACTATATGCCATACACGGTTTATCAAAGGTTGGCAAGAATTTGGAACTCAGGCACGCTCACACAGACTCAGCCAAGCCAGGGGCCTCTAATATGAAAATGCTAGTATAACATAACCAGACATTTCATTAATAACATTAATAAGCATTATTAGATTAATAATGTAGTTATAATAGTCTAATTTCTAAAACACTAATCATTTGTCATGTCCTGCATTTATTCTGTTGTCTGTCTGCGAAATAGCTACATATGTAGAAATATTTAGAAACATACAGTTCATCTTCATAATCTTTTTTTTCGAGCAATGACTGTATATATCAATTATACCACACAAACTTTCATCCAGATTTTATCTGTCTGTCTTAGGGGATGTTTCAGTGGACAAATGTTTGACTACTAAGCTCACAGAAAATAATAAAATTAGAATATTGCGAAACCCACACATACGCACACAGCAACAGTACAGTAAACATGTCTTGATCAAAATATCATCCCTGTTTTTTCCCTAAATGCTTTGGTGATCTAAAGGGGCATTATTTTAAAATAATTACTTTTTCATCCATTTAAAATCTACTTTTCAGTAGGCTTTTTATGTGCAACTCAAAACTTCATTTACTACAGGTATGCATACAAATCTGTGGTGGAATGTGTTAGTTTGAAGATATTTCAACATGAAATGTTTCTTTCAAACTGACACACATACAGACAACATTGTAGTCTAAAAAAAGAAAGGTGGAAACCCAGAGAAAGGCTTCTTTGAGATCTCTTCAGTCTTTGAAACTTTGGACAGTAAGGCCTTTTAGCAAGAGATTCTTTCAGCTCTGGGTGAGAAAGGTGTGAGAATCCCATGCAAACAAAGGTATAGAGTAAATGAGCAAAGAAATGCAGGGTATGACATATGAAAGGTCCATGTGAAAGGTAAACAAGACCATTTCAGGCCTGACTTGGTGCTCTACTTAAAGGTCTGGACACCAAGACACACCACAGTCTCCAGGAAAAGCTGCTGCAGGTAATCTTAGGCAGACAAATGATGCAAGATTCATTTCTGTGGTTCCTTTAATACAATCATTTATTTTTTTTCAATGTGTTTTATATTTGAATATCTTTGAAGTTTGAAAATGGGTAGAAAAATGATTAGAGCCTAACTATTGAGTCTGCTGCTGTTACTTTCAGTGGGTGACCATGTTTCGTCTGTGTTTCTCACTCTTCCTGTGTTTGGTTTGGCTTGGACTGCTCTGTCTCACAGGTAAGAAAAGCTGACAGTTTAAGGATGTACATTACCTTTCAAAAGTTTGAGGTCAGTGTGATTTTTGTATGTTTGTATTATCACTGTTGAAGTCAAAAGTTAAAATACACCTTGCAGAATCTGCAAAATGTTAATTATTTTACCAAAATAACAGGGATCATACAAAATGCCTGATATTTTTTTATTTAGTACTAATCTGAATAAGATATTTCACATAAAAGGCATTTACACATAGGCATAATAGCTGAATTTATAAAAATGACCCCGTTTAAAAGTTTACATACACTTGATTCTTAATATTGTGTTGTTACCTCAATGATCCAGAGCTGTTTTTTTTTTTTTATTGTTTTTTTATTAAGATATAGTTGTTCATGAGTCCCTTGTTTGTCCTGAACAGTTAAACTGCCCGCTGTCCTTGAGTAAAAATCCTTAAGGTCCCACAAATTCTTTGGTTTTTCAGCATTTTTGTGTATTTAAATCCTTTCTAACAATGACTGTATGGTTTTGAGATCCATCTTTTCACACGGAGGAACTATATATGCAACTATTACAGAAGGTTTAAACGCTCACTGGTGCTTCAGAAGGAAAAATTATGCATTGAGAGCCAGGGGGTGAAAACTTTTGAACCGAATGAAGACGTGCACATTTTTCTTAGTTTGCCTAAATATCTTTTTTTTATTATTATTATTTAGTACTGGCCTTTTGAAGCCACAGAAGATACTAACATGTTTCCGAGAAGACAAAATAAGTTAAATTTACCCTGATCTTTCACCCCATTCATTGAGGTAACAGTATTAAGAATAAAGTGTATGTAAACTTTTGAACAGGGTCATTTTTATAAATTCATCTATAATTTTCTCATGTAGACTATATGTAAACGTCTTTTATGTGAAATAGCTTTTTCAGGTCAGTACTAAATAAAAAAATAACATGCATTTTGTATGATCCCTCTTATTTTAGTTAAATAATTAACATTTAGCAGATTCTGCTTAAACTGTATCTTATGTTCACCAACTGGCTGCATGTATTTGATCAAAAATACAGTAATATGATCCTTCAAAAATCATTCTAATAAGCTGATTTGGTGCTCAAGACTTTTTACTATTACTAGTACCACAAGAACTATTTCTTTTCTTAAATTTGTACTGTTTTTTAACTTTTGAATAATAGTGGTTGTACATTTTTGACATTTTCCATACATCTTCACCTGTACCATTACTCACTTATTGAGATAAGAATGGTAAAGATGGCAGAAATAATCTAAAACCAGCAAAAGGCTACTAAATTTGAGGTACTTTTTAGCTCAAATATTCTGGCTTTGTCAAACATGCTGAAAAGTGGCTTTTGTTAAACATGAAAAGGAACACTGGCAGAACATTGAGAACAGACAAAAGCTCAACTGTTCCTCTCAAACGCAGGACTGCTTACAGAATCGGACTGCTCTTCTTTTTTTTTTAAACCTGTGTGTGCCCGCGCATGTGTGCATGTAGTCCCTACACAGTGCAAGTACAGAATCTGTAGAAGGATAGCAGGGATAACAGATGAATGGAAGTTTATGAATAATGTGACATCCTTGGCATTAAATCAAGGCCTTCAGAAGCACTCCGAGCACTGTATGTATACATGAACTATGACTCTCTATGTACTGTAGGTTTCATTAAGTTTAAATATTTGGTTTTCAGAATGAAATTACTGATTAGTTTTTTCTTCAGAAACTGGGTAAATGAAAAGATTAGCCTTAAATTATAATTAGCCTTTAAATTGTAATTTAAAAAGTCACGTCACAACTGTCCACTTTCCTACAGGATGTGCCACATTCCATTCAATCTTTAGACATGACTTAGTAAATAAATCTCATTCCTATTTATTGGTTTCTTGCCTTGAAAGAGTTACATCAATGCTGTCTTTACATCCATTTAACTAGTTATATATTCAATGCCCCTCTATTTGTTTCCCTTACAGAGGCAGTGGAAAACCAAGGTGAGTTTCGAATCCTCTTTAGAAATTATTTCACTTGAATCCTGTATAATGCAACAGGGTCCTACAATCTCCTAAAATATGAACATTGGAAAAAAGAAAATAATCGAATTAGTTACATGATTCTAAAGCCGATATTAGTACACATATTAAATCAAATTACTCCAAAATTAGTCTTTTGTCAATGCACATTAGCCTTAGGACTCAGGACAATCAGGACACAGTGAATAAAGACAAACAGATGTTAAAAAGTTGGAAGACCTTTTACGCAATTGTAACTGAACTGCATGATTTAGCACTAGATGTTGATGCTCTGTGTAATGATGTGTCCTTGGATCTCTGATGTTGAACTTTTTTTTGCCTTTCTGCTTGTTTTATAGCTGAATCAAGGGAAAAAAGGAGTGTGCCTAACTGGGCGCTGACATCTTCAGATTTTTTCGGCTGGATTGAAGAGCTGCGCTCTCACGCTGGCTATGACAAGATTGACGAATTGGCCAGAACCTTCTGGGCTCACTTCCCATCCGCCAGCCGCCTGGGTTACGACCCTCCTGCTCAAGAAGAATAATGCCATCTGAGTCGGAGTCTGTGTTGTGCAGACCATTTGCCCCTTTCATTATGGCACAGCTCTTGGAAAAAGAGACAAACAGTCTTTATTATTTAGCTTAACTTGATTTGAGGCAGGGCAAGATACCCTGAGAAAGGTTCATTTTGTTTTTTTGGTTAAAAGTTACGTAAAACCCCTTATGTAACAGCCTCCAAAATCTGGTAAAAGTGTCTTCTTCACAAACTGTCTTTGATTGTTTGGACAAAATAGTTACTCCTCCTGGTTCTTCTTTCAAATAAATGAACAATTTGAATTAGCTCTTGCTGCAAAATAAAACATAACAATATAAATGTATGCTTCACACAGATATGATAGAAGGGCAAATAGCTATTGTTGAGCAGCACAACAGAGCACGCAGCTGTGCTGTTATCAGGTGGGAATGTGACCAGGTGCACAGAGATGACCTCTGGTGAGGGTCGTTCCCCCCGGGACAAGTACAGTACATGCAGGAACACGGTCCTTATGTGCTTGACTGTAGCAAAAACACTCCAATATGCAATGATGTGTACTGTCAGTATGCTGTCATAAGCGTCATAAATGTTTTTAAAAGATAAAAAAGCTGTGTATTTGTAATAAACAAATTCATCCATACACTACCAGTCAAAAGTTTTTGAACAGTAGGATTTTTAATGTTTTTTAAAGAATTATCTTCTGCTCGCCAGGGGCTTCATTTATAAAGTGTTGCGGTAGAAACCATCCTAAATTTGATCTTACAATCATCTCTTAAATATGCATGTGTGATCTTCAGTGTCACATGTTCCTTCAGAAATCATTCTAATGTGATGATTTGCTGTTAAAAAAATAATTTATTATTATTATTATTATTATTATCAATATTTAAAACAGTTGAGTACATTTTTTCCGGACTTTTATAATGTTACAAAAGATTTCTATTTCAGATAAATGCTGTTCTTCTGAACTTTCTATTCATCAAAGAAACCTAAAAATCTATCTATCTACTCAGCTGTTTTCAACCGAATAATATAACTTTTTTTGATTCAGCTTTGAAAATCACAGGAATAAATTATATTTTAAAATGTATTCAAATAGAAAACAGTTCTTTTAAATAGAAAAATATTTCAAAATTTTACGTTTTTCGCTGTACTTTGGATCAAATAAATGCAGGCAGGTGAGCAGAAGAGACTTCTTTAAAAACGTAAAAAATCTTACTGTTCAAAAACTTTTGACTGGTAGTTTATTTATCAGCCGTCTGGATTCATTCTGACAGTACCCATTTACTGCATGCAAAGTATCCATTGGTGAGCAAGTGATGTAATAGTAAAATTCTCTAAATGTGTTCTGATGAAAAAGCAAACCTGTCTACTTCTTGGAAGGTCTGAGCGTACATTTTCCAAAAATGTTCATTTTTGGGTGAACTATTAATGCATTAGGTATCATAAACAACATTTTTACATAATTTATTAATTAGCACATATTAAAGGTAATGTTCATTTATATAGAATTGACAAATTTACTATTGTTCATTAAGTCATGTCAATTCATACAAGTTGAAATGTTAAAAATGAATGTTGTATACAGTGAGGAAAAAAAAAATATTTGATCCCCCACTGATTTTGTACATTTGCCCACTGACAATAAAATGATCGGTCTACAATTTTAATGGCAGATTGTATTTTAACAGTGAGAGACAGAACAACAACAATAAAAACAAAATCCAGAAAAACGCATTTTCAAAAAAAGTTATAAATTGATTTGCATTATAATGAGTGAAATAAGTATTTGATCCCCTATCATTCAGTAAGATTTCTGGCTCCCAGGTATCTTTTATACAGGTCACAAACTAAGATTAGGAGCACTCTCTTAAAGGAAGTGCTCCTAATCTCAGCTTGTTACCTGTATAAAAGACACCTGTCCACAGAAGCAATCAATCAATCAATTGTCCAAGGATGTCAGGCACAGGATTGTAGACCTACACAAGGCTGGAATGGGCCACAAGACCATCGCCAAGCAGCTTGGTGAGAAGGTGACAACAGTATTCACAAATGAAAAAAACACAAAATAACTGTCAATCTCCCTCGGTCTGAGGCTCAATGCAAGATCTCACCTCATGGCGTTTCAGTGATCATGAGAACAGTGAGGAATCAGCCCAGAACTACATGGGAGGATCTTGTCAATGATCTCAAGGCAGGTGGGACCATAGCCACCAAGAAAACAATTGGTAACACACTATGCCGTGAAGGACTAAAATCCTGCAGGGCCTGCATGGTACCCCTGCTCAAGAAAGTATATGTACAGGACCATCTGAAGTTTGCCAATGAGCATCTAAATGATTCAGAGGAGAACTGGGTGAAAGTGTTGTGGTTAGATGAGACCAAAATCAAGCTCTTTGGCATCAACTCAACTTGCCGTGTTTGTAGGAGGAGGAATGCTGCCAAGAACACCATCCCCACTGTCAAACATGGAGGTGGAAACATTATGCTTTGGGGGTGTTTTTCCACTAAGAGGACAGGACAACTGCACCGCATCAAAGGAACGATGGGCCATCAAATCTTGGGTGAGAACCTCCTTCCCTCAACCACGCCATTGAAAATGGGTCGTGGATGGGTATTCCAGCATGACAATGAACCAAAACACATGGCCAAGGCAACAAAGGAGTGGCTCAAGAAGAAGCACATTAAGGTCCTGGAGTGGCCTAGCAAATCTGTGGAGGGAGCTGAAGGTTCGAGTTGCCCAACGTCAGCCTGCAAAGAGGAGTGGGACAAAATGCCTCCTGAGATGTGTGCAAACCTGATGGCCAACTACAAGAAACATCTGACCTCTGTGATATATCTCATAATTCTAAAAAGAAAAATTTAAATTGTGAGAAAAAAACTTTGAGAACTTTTCTTTTTTCAGTTGAATATGGCGAAATATTGCAAGTGTGAGAAACGAAATCAGAATTAGGAGATTAAAATGATATATTTAAATCATCTATTTAAAATATTATAGGTCTAAATATGATTTTATGCAGTAACAGTCTAAAACGGTCATATTTCCCGTATGAACCTATTGCTTACATCAAATTCAGAAGGGACTTCTGAAGACGATAATACATAAATAATACAGAAAATATTTTTTTAAATTTACATTTAAATTGAAAGTATCTTACTTTGTGGATATGATATTTACCCATCAACTTCTTATTTTCAGAAACATCAGAATGGAAAGAAGTTTACTTATGGAAATATTGCACAGCTAGTGGAACACAGAAAGTAGGGAAACTAATATTTGAAGCCAGAATTATTTAAAACAAGAACAAATGTAGAACAAATGTGAAAGAGTTTCCTCTTCCTCTTGACAGAAAGTGCAGAGTGGAGAAATACTATGGTTAAATTCAGGTTTCATCAGTCTGGACTGTGGCTTGCAACCATAAACATCTGCGTTCAGCTTCATAGGGCATCTTTTTGATATTCTATAAAAAAAATTTCTCTTATTCCGTGGATTTCCCATTTCCCTCCACTTGTTAGCACGGTTTTTCTGCCACCACAACGGGTGTGCAGCTGCAAGTGACGCAACTGTGACATCTGCTCACATATGGTCTATTTTACACTAAGAAAGATCAGAACAATAATTTGATAAAGACTGAAAATCTTCTGTGATCCATAACTGTTTTAAATGACTAACATCTGGTGCATTGTGTGACATGAGAACTCTGGTTCTGACTCTTGTCAAGAGTTAGCTCTGGATTTTTTATTTATTTATTTATGTTTTGGTGATCAATTTGTGATTTTATATTATATTGTTCTTTGTATTGTTCATTTTAGTTTCACAAGCATATACAAGAGTACATACAAACTTATAGCTACTGCTATAAAATAGCCATCCCTGCGAAATAGCCATAAGGCTAAGCTGATGTCCTACAGCATGCAAGGCACTTCAAAGCGGCAGGATATGAGAAGTTAGAAAGAAAAAGAAAGATGTTTATTACATCTGGAAAAACATCTGTCTCCCTCCCAAGTTGTTTTGCTGCTTCTGCCTTGAAATATACCCTCTAGAAAAACAGGAAAGAAAAATGAGCATAAAGCAGGATAACTTACAGCATAATTTAAATATTCAACAGTATATGTTTGCTGTTACTGGGCAGTGATTGCTGGATATTCCTAATATTAATAAATAATGCTGTATGCTGTTTATGATCATCTTCGTTCTTACAGCAAGAAGGTGCTGACAGACAAACTTCATGATGAAAACCCTTTTCGATCACAAAGTTGATCAAAATTTGGTTTAACTAAAACCTTGAGACCATGAAACAACCGTGCAAGCAACCAAACCACATAAAACCCAGCGCACATCAAAGATCACGCACACTGAGGTATTTGTAGGGGTAAGGGGGTTCTATTGGCCTCCTGTACACATTCCTCCACAAGCGCTAACAGGTCGCCTGTAGGAATGTTTGCCTGTTCGTCCAGGATGGCGCCTCGTCGTTCATCTCACCCCTGACCAAATCCTTTTCCAGCACACAGTGCAGCCACAGCTGATCAGCATGTCACTCCACAGCCTCTGTGTTGGAGCTATCCTTCTCATAAGCATCCTGTCTCTCTGCTCACCCTCAGGTATGTCATTTAAAGATTTCCAAACCATTTGGGGCTTTCAGACCCCACATTTCAAAGTGGATTCATTAGTTAATGAGGGTGTAGTGAACTTAAAACCCTTGTAAATGGGTTTAATGAAGTGTGACATAACATGTAAAGGCCTGAAACTCTAAAGTGTTTGACTTCTAACTCAACTTTAAAGGGTTTCAACGCATGTCTATCAGTGACTCATGGTTTCAGTTAAAAAAGAAATTCAATTCATTATCATTAGTTTAGTTTATACAGTAAAAATATGGATGAATTGCATTGCATTTTAGTACTGAAGATATTTTATTTTTTGAATGAAATTACAATCACATTACCAAAAACATTTCACTGTGCAGAGTTTTCTTATTAGATGAAAATTTTTCAAAATGTAAATACATGATTTTGAAATCTAACCTACACATGCAGAAACATTAAAATGGCAAAACATTTGCAAAATGTTAACTATTTTACCAAAATATGAAGCATCATACAAAATGGATGTTATTGTTTATTTAGTACTATTACTATTAGTACTATTTAGTATTCTTTGGTTTTCCAGCATTTTTGTGTACTTGAACCCTTTCTAACAAAGACTGTATGATTTTGAGGTCTATCTTTTCACACTGAGTACAACTGAAAGACTAACATACAACTATTACAGAAGATTCAAATGCTCATTGATGCACCAGAAAGAAAAAACAATACATTAAAAGCTGGGGGTGAAAACTTTTTAAATTTGATGATCAGGGTAAATCTTCTGTAGCATCTGAAGGGCGGTACTTAATGAAAAAAATATTATATTTAGACAAAATAAGAAAAAAGTACAAATCTCCATTCTGTTTAAAACTTTTCACTTGCATTTGCACTTACAAATGCATGTTTTTTTCCCTTTTGAATCATCAGTGAGCGTAACAGTAACTGTAATAGTTGCATACGAGTCCCTCAGTTGTCCTTAGTGTGAAAAAATGGATCTCAAAATCATACAGTCATTGTTAGAAAGGGTTGAAATACACAATAATGCTGAAAAACCAAAGAATTTGTGGGACTTGAAGATTTTTTTGAAGAACAGCAGGCAGTTTAACTGTTCAGGGCAAACAAGGGACTCATGAACAACTTCCACTTAACAAAAAAACACAGCTGTGCATCAGAACACAGTATTAAAAATCAAGGGAATGTAAACTTCTGAACCAGGTCATTTTTTTTTATCAATTCAACTATTATTTTCTCTTGTAGAATATATGTAAACATCTTTCATGTGAAATATCTTATTCAGTACTAAATAAACAATAACATGCATTTTGTTCCCTCTTATTTCGGTAAAATAATTAACATTTTGCAGATTCTGAAAGGGGGGTGTAAACTTTTGACCTCAACTGCATAATTATAAATCACCATGATTTAATTTAATCTAAAATGTATTTACATCTTTAAACAGCTTTATCTGTTTGCTTGTTTTAGGTGGTTCATCTGGGAGTGGACTACAGAGGATTCTCATGAAACGAGATGGTGAGATGATGTCAGCCTCAATACAATTAAAAAAAAAAAAGATTTTAGTGATCTATGATTTACTAATTCTCTTTCTGCCAGTCCATATTCCACCTAACCACCCATCCTGCCCATCATGTCAATAGTTTAGTCATTTACTATAAATCTTTTAATTATAGCCTGATGCCCTCTGTCTTTTCCTCTATTAATTCTTCACACTTATCCAGAATTCCTCATCAGCTTCTGACCTCCAAAGCTGACAGAGACTGATGTCTGATATGTTCCAAGGGAAGATAACATGGATGATTATTAACAAAAAACATTGGTGATATTTATAACATTGAGGTGTGAAAGCTTTAGGCTGTAGTAGATCAGGTCAGAGTCTCTGTGTGTCATCGTCAAAGCCAGATAATTGGGCAGCGGTTCTGTCCCTTTAGGCTGTTATCATCTGTGTGCTAAAGCACATGCTTCTCTTTTACTCGTTTAAACTCTTCTGGTCTGTATTAACAATAAAACTCTTGAACTGAACAGGAAGCATTTATAATCTCTAACTCTGGCCTTGAATTTTCCCTGTTCTTTTTCCACAGCAAAGGAGCTGGAAGCCAAGCCTAAGGCACAGATTGCAGTGTCGCAGTCCAAGGCTAAAGAGTTTCTGTCAGTTTTTCACAGGTCTAAGAGAAATGTATGGGACCGGAGCCGTCCTGATGTCCAGCAGTGGATCCAGCAGTTCATGTACATGGGCTACGATGAGGCAGTGAGTAAAATAGTAATCACACAAATTGTGTCAATTATGTAAATTGTCATAACATTTACAGCCTATTGCGAAAGTATTTATACCTCTTCATTTATTCACGTTTTGTTATGTTGCTGCCTTATGTTAAACTGTTTTAAATTACTTTTTTCCCACATCAATTTACACTCCATGCACCATAATGACAAAGCAAAAACAGAATTGTCTTTATAAAAAAAAAAAGTATGTTGCATAAGTATTCATACCCTTAACTTAGTACTTAGCTGAAGCACCTTTACAGCCTCAAGTCTTTTTGGGTATGATGCAACAAGATTTGCACATCAACATTTGGCAATTATCTGCCATTTTTCACCTCACCTCTTTATCTCTTAAACTCTGTCAGCTTAAATGGGGTCTGGTAGTTTTTTACCTCAGAAATTGGTTTTTGCTCTGATATGCATTTTCAGCTGTTTGGCCTTTTATTAAGATGTGCGCCTTTCCAAATCATACCCATTCAATTGAATTTAACATTTCTCCTGAGCTAAAATTCAAATGTTCTAGATAAAGGTATGAATACTTATGCACAATAATCTTTTTTTTTTTTTAATCAATTTGCAAAGATGTTAAAAACCAGATGACTATTGATGCATACTATAACACTGGTTGAACTGACACCTGTGTCCTGCTGGACACATCTGCTCTTGCGTGTATGTACAAATGACTTTCTTCTGTGAAAAGACCTGTTCACACCAAAATGAATGTTTGGTGTGAAAATTCGGAGAGATTTAATGCATTGTGAGATTTAATGCATTTGTTGAGACCAACAAATTTGTTTTACAAAGAGGTGTTCTAATCTCTTTTCTATTGCACTACAAAAAAGATGACCAATCATTAAGATTTGCATTTTTGGTCACATGCCCAGTGCAACTGCTGTTACATAAAACTACGACTTGGAGGCACTCACCAGAGCCAGCTCTGGCACTCACAAACTGTCTATTTTGCTATGTGACAGTGAATAGAAGATTTTAGAACCAGCATTGTGAGAAAATTGGTTCTACCTTTCATGAATGAATTGCTTTTTATTGCTAATGTGTGAACAGACCACCCGATCTCACAGCGATTCGTACATATTTTACGAGATGGCTAATTCGCACAAATTCGAACGACCTGGTTTGAATTTGTACGTTTTGTGAAAAATCATTCATATTTTACGAGGTGGCAGTTTCATAAGAATTTGTACGAATGACCATAATGATTAGAGCTTACAGCTCATGAAAGTCAAAAATCCAGTATCTCAAAATATTACAATATTTCCTAAGATCAACCAAAAAAAAAAAAAAAAAAAAAAAAAAAGGATTGGCAAAACAGAAAAGTTCAAGTTCTTTAAAGTATGTTCATTTATGCACTCAATACTTTGTTGGGGATCCTTTAGTCTCAGCCTCAGACGTCACGCCCATGGAACGCTGGCTAAACGTCTGATGCATATGGTACACTTAACTGGAAACACTTCAGGATTGTCGAAGTCGTCATCTGATTAGTTGAATTTGATCGGATTTCCGGTAGACGCGAGTGTTGCGTTTATTTTCAGTCCGCCGGGAAACAAAGCGCAGACTGATTTACTCTGCGTTTTGCTAAAAGGTGCTTATGTAGACGCCATTGTTGTTATACACATTTTCAACGTTTGCGAACAAATTACTGACTTACTGCTTGTTCTCCCTCTTCTTCGTTAACTTTCAATGCTGGTTATTTCAATGACTGACTTGTTGCACGCCAGTCTGTTGTTGTGGGGGCATTTTCACACACCGAAACGTGACGCTGAACGAAACGAACTGTGATTGGTTGTTTGACATGTCGGTCAAATGGCCTTATGGGCGGGCCTTGGCCAATGAAAGCTGCCATGAATTCCAGACCTTCAGCCGTCAGTCTGAAGGTCCTGCTACGCGAGACTACAGCATCAGTGAGGTGTG
This sequence comes from Garra rufa, assembly GCF_049309525.1. Taxonomy (NCBI): domain Eukaryota; kingdom Metazoa; phylum Chordata; class Actinopteri; order Cypriniformes; family Cyprinidae; genus Garra; species Garra rufa. Next base: position 13,947,556 of record NC_133372.1, read on the forward strand.
GTGTGGAAACAATCAGCCTGTTGCACTGCTGAGGCTTTATTGTAAGGCGGTAGTGTTGGTGTATTGACTGTTTCTCTTGAAAATATCCCAATATTCCATATGGGGTTAAGGTCAGGCATGTTGGCTGGCCAGGCAACACAGTAATATCATGGTCAGCAAACCATTTGGAAGTGGTTTTGGCACTGTGGGCAGGTGCTAAAGTCATGCTGGAAAAGGAAATCAGCATCTCCAAAAAGCTTGTCAGCAGATGGAAGCATAAAGCGCTCCAAAATATCCTGGTAGATGGCTGCATTGACTTTGGACTTGATGAAGCACAGTGGCCCAACACCAGCAGATGACATGGCACCCCAAATCATCACAAACTGTGGAAACTTCACACTGGACTTTAAGCAACTTGGATTCTGTGCCTCTCCAGTCTTCCTCCAGACTCTGGGATCATGATTTTAACATGAAATGCAAAATTTACCTTCATCTGAAAATATGATTTTGGACAACTGAACAACAGCAACTTTTTCTCTTTAAAAAGTAAGATGCTTCTGACATTGTTTCTGTTTTAGAAGTGGCTTGGTAGCCCTTTTCCGGAAGATGTCTGTGCATGGTGACTCTTGATGCACTGATGCCAGCTTCAGTCCACTCCTTGTGAAGCTCTTCCAAGTGTTTGAATCGGCTTTGCTTGACAGTATTCTTAAGCTTGTGGTCATCCCTGTTGCTTGTGCACCTTTTCCTACCCAATTTCTTCCTTCCAGTCAACTTTGCATTTAATATGCTTTGATACAGCACTCTGTGAACAGCCACCCCATTCAGTAATGACCTTCTGTGATTTACTCTCTTTGTGGAGGGTGTCTATGGTTTACTTCTGGACCACTGCCAAGTCAGCAGTCTTCCCCATTATTGTGGTTTCAAAGACAACAAGAGATACTCAGAATTTATACTGTAGGGATGGTCATTTAATGAAACTCAAATGTAAATATTCTAATATTCTGAGTTACTGGATTTTTTACTTTGATGAGCTGTAAGCTCCAATCATTAAAAGTAAACCAAACAAACAAAAAAAAACAAAAAAAAAAAAAACCTCTTTCACGATATTCAATTTTTTTTAGATGCACCTGTATTATTACACGTGACTATGGACACCCAAAACAAGTCTTAAGTATGGGTATATTTGTATCTCGGCCAAATATTGTCCTATCCTAACAAACCATATATCAATGGAGAGCCTATTTATTTAGCTTTCATATGATGTATAAAAAAATAAATAAATCTAACACCTGTCCATTTTTACCCCCCAAGACTAAATCTGAGCTCCTGACATATTTGTTGTAACAATTGTAAAAATTGAGTTGGAGTCTGGTCTGCAATGTACATTTCGTTCCTTCTGTTTCCTTGTTAATTTTCTGTCTATTCCTGTTGTGTGCAAATGTAACCTAAATCTTTTGTCATACTGTGTAATATATCCGCTCTCATTTCACCATTATGTATTTCCAGAGACTTGAGACTGATCTCTCCTATTGGATGGACCAGGCCAGATCAAATGACCAGGGCCGGCAGCATCATCATGATGAGAATGCACCTATGAGCCAACAGGACCCCAGTTCCTACAGACATGGGGCCAATGTCAATTATGATTACTATTAAAACCCCTAAAACCTAACCTCCTTGGTGAAATCTAGAGACTATTGGTGGACTCGTAAATCACTCTACTGCTCTAAAGCAATTTACATACCACAGGACCTATAGTATGTCCTGTTGATGATGTTTCATTTATTTTTTTATTATGTGAGTATGATTATGCAATTGCTTTAGAGGAAGCAATTCAAAACAGAGAGAGAAATGAAAAAACGGTGTATACACAGACTGTTTTTTTCACTGTTTGTGTTCTATGATTGTATTACCTCCTGACTGTATTGTAAATATAATGGTTTTGCAGTGGCTACATCTTAAATAAAACAAAATGACGTAACAGGTATTGTGACTCTGACACATTTTCACAGGCTTGCATAAGCATGTACAATAAGTATATGAATGTAGATGAACATGACTCATTTAACTGCAAAATGAATGTGCTCAGATTAGCAGAGGTAGTGATTTCATGACTCAATTTATACAAAGGCCACAACATCTGAGGCTGAGGGCAATATAAACTACAAAAATTGTTGTACTCCAGAATTCAGTTTTTCAGAATTTTTATTAGTAGTATGTTTTAAATATTTAAATCAGACATACATTGTGTCCCAATTTTGTGGCTGCATCCTTTGAAGGCTGCAGGCCAAGATCGAATGCAACAGCGCAATGAAGGCTGTCCTATTTTAAAGGCTTCTTCAAATGCGGCCAAAAACTATTTCTTGCATTACTTGAGAAGACTGTCAGTTTCCAAACAATGTCAAAGCAGAATGAACAATTGAGCAACACACAGTAGTCAGGTTTCCATCCTAAGTGATAAATATTGTTAACAAATTGGTTGAGTGAATGATTCAGTGACTCACTTACAAAGACAGTCACTTTTGGCCAACTGCTAGTGTATTTGTGTTACCTACAGACAGGGTCACTGAATAAACCCCAACTGTAGTACAGGTAAACAGACAGCTTGACTGGAACACATAAGTTTGAAAATGATAAAACCCAAAAATTCTCTCAGGGCTGTATGACTGTATAGTAGCACCCTCGGAGCGCCACTTGACCATTTAAATTTCAATGTGATCTCATAACGAAAACGTTGGGAACTTTTTTTTTTTTTTTACGAAATATGTATCGCCATGTATGTTTCATTACATATTTGATGTGAAATGTCCACTGAGTGGCGCTAAAAGAGTGTTTGTTTTTTTCCCCCGAAACAGATGAATGTACATATGGTACATTTTATGTAAAGTTGGTTTTATTCGGGTCTCCACAGTTCTGACTTGAAATGTCCGCTGAGTGGCGGTATAACGCAAATGCTCCATGACATTTTAAAATAATCTGCACTAGACATAAACCTCCCCGATAGTATGAACAAAAGCGAATGTGACGTAAAAACGCAATTGCAAGCATGCCGTTTTAGCTTGTTTTTCGATCTCTCATCTTTCAGATCTTTTATCTTGAGTCATGTTTTTTAACGGGATTCGTACCCAAAGATTCCATATCCTAAGTCCAATTCCATGCTTGTTACATCCAGAAAGTGAAACATATGGAGCTGTAAGCATAGCTGTGTATGAAAACGATTACAAATGCTTGCTGTTTTACCACCTCTAGTGTTCATTTCTGTTGGAAACAGCAGTGATATACTTATTGGTACGTATTTCGCGTCTTGCAAAAAAGTTCCCACAGGTACGTTTTCGTCATGAGACCAGGTAGTTAAAATTGGTCTCCAAGACTAACTGTTGTGGAAACTACACTGACCATATTGATAAACGCAACACTTTTGTTTTTGCACCCATTCAGCTCATGAAAACTGGGGGCAAAAATTGGTACGTATTTCGCGGCTTGCGAAAACGTTCCCACAGGTACGTTTTCGTCATGAGACCAAGGTAGTAAAATTTGTTCTCCAAGACTAACTGTTGTGGAAACTACCATGACCAAATGGATAAACGCACCACTTTTGTTTTTGCCCCCATTTAGCTCATGAAAACTGGGGGCAAAACAAAAGTGTTGTGTTTATAATTTTGGTTAGTGTATAACAAACAAACCACTTAGACATACTCTTCTGTTCAAAAGTTTGGGGTTGGTATTATGTATTTATTTATTTTAAAGTTAGAAATGGCTTTTATTCAACAAGAATGCATTAAATTGATCAGAAGTGACAGTAAGGACATTTATAATGTTTTTGAGCACCAAATTAACATATTAGAAAGCTTTCTGAAGGATAATGTCACACTGAAGACTGGAGTAATGGCTGCTGAAAATGCAACTTTGCCATCTCAGGAATAAATTACACTTTAAAATGTAACAAAATAGAAAACACTTATTTTACATTGCATTTTTAATCAGCTTTGTACAGCTTTGGTGAGCATAAAATACTATCACAGATATTTAGCCTAAACAAATCTTACTGTCCACAAACTTTGAGCTGTAGTATAATTAAACCAAAATATGACATTTTTTGCCATATATGGTGCTCCAAACATCCTGCAGGTTTACATTATCCACATTTGTTTAATTCTTACACTTCATATGTAAACTCACCTGGCACACTGGTCAAAATACAATATAAAGACCTTTAATGTTTTATGGTTGAGAAGAATAACCAAGAACAGACCATGTTAATTTTGCAGGCCAGACGAAAAGCTTATGGGCTTTGGAAGTTATTGTTGTTTGGATTTGTTGAAGTCTGTTGGTATGTTACTTAAGGGTAAAAATCAAGGCCCATAGTTTAATTCTGTCAGGGAATAGACAATGAAACAAACCTAGGTCTGAATCAGGGCTTCTTTTCATTTTGATTTTTACCTTTATCACAAAAGAGAAAATTAAACAGTGGAAATGTATTACAGATGTTTTAAACAAAAGAATGTTTTATTTACATATCCCATGTTGCAGATGATGACTGTATTGACGTTCCACACATATTACCCTTATTACTCCAGAACAAAGAGCTGATACGACCATTGATCAACAGCAGACAAAATAAATTAGTAGCATAATGCTGAATGTTCTCGCCTTACATACATTACACACACACATATATATATAATCATCTGCTACTATAGTAATTATCCTATCATGTGTACTTCAGTTGAACATATACACAAGCAAATCTGTTTGTAGAGCATTTTTTATGCTTGAATGTGTCTGTGTTAGCGTGTGAATGTCTGTGTGTGTAAACTTCAGGGTTGAAGTACAAGACAGTGGATCAGAGCCCTGGTTTAGCCATCATCCTAATGTTATTGCTTCACAATCTTTCATTTATATCCAGCTCTAAACTAATACTGTAGGTTTCTGTCTTTAGCACTGAGAGATTTGTTATATAACATTGCTACAAATACCAGAGTATTTGAAGATCAAACACACCTGTGGAAAACCTATTCTAATGCTGTTCTTGACAATATTTCAAACAAAAATACTGCTCAAACATTATTATATCCAGACGTACTTGGTTCTGTACTCTTTTGACCATGTTTAACATTCCTTAGGGGCCAAGCATCGAAGGTGCTAATAACTTCTGGTGAAAATGGCTTATTGTAATGAAAGTGATCTAAAAATATTCCTTGGGTCATGCTAAGAGCATTGATACCAATTATGCCAAAATTGGCCAAACTTCCTGTCCGCCATTTTGATTAGTGTTAAAAACCTACTTTTTCGAACTCCTCCTAGACTGTTGGTCTGATTTTCACCAAATTTGACTTAGATCATCTTCAGACCATGCTGACAAAAAGTTATGGATTACGTGTCGATATACAAAACCGTTTTCGTTTACACCTCAACGAATTTGCTGGAAAGCTGCCAAACTGTGCCTGAGGCTGTATTTCTGCAAAGCTTTGACATATTTGCACTAAATTTTTATGTGCCATTGTCACCTTACACTGATCACACCACATCAGTTTGGTAACAGCGCCACCTATTAGTCAAGAGTAAAAAAACATTCATTAACCATTAATTATGAAATTTCCACAAATGCTAATAACTGTTGATTGCATTTGCCTATTGCCTATTGTAATGAGACAATGCCTATTAAAATATTCCTTAGGTCATGCCGACAACATGGATACCATGGATACTGAATTTACTGTCCACCATATTGATTTATGTTTAAAACCTACTTTTTCAAACTCGTCCTAGACTCTTTGTCTGATTTTGACCATCATCTTCAGACTGTGCTGACAAAAAGCTATGGATTTTATGTTGATAGATGAAACCGTTTTCGTACAGTACCGCTACAAATTTTAGGCTTGATGCCAAAATGACTCAGAGGCTTTATCTTTGCACAGCTTTGACATAATGACACCAAACTTTGTGTGTGCCTTTGTCACCTCAAACTAAACACACCACATCGATTTGATAACACCACCTATTGGTCAAAAGTGATAAGCCATTAAATCATATTACTAGGAGTTAATTTTGACTAAAATCATCTTAAAATGGCTTCCTTTACCTATTGTTGCAGTTGGTCTGGTGTTAAAAGTGCACTATACCATGACGTCACAGTTTTGTGGCTGAGAAACTCACCGTTTAATTTTTCTGGCAGTGCCCATTAGTCTGATGAGCTGGAAGAAACCTTGTCTGTGTTTTTTGCTCTTAAGATATCTTCTGTTTAATGATCTTAAAAGTCATAATGTGCTCAATAATTCATTGTAATCATTATTAGAGTGTTTGAATCGTCTTTAGCATAATGTAGGCTTTTGCTAAACCTTCAACAAAGAAATGGTGATTGAAGAGAATTTATAACAGCCCAAAGGCAGTGCTAACTGTTCTCTGAACAGTGATGGAATCAATTACTGTCAACTCACATCTATGGCATGCTTGATCTGCTCAAAGACTTGTGTAGGCATTTATAAACCTGAACAGATTATATTGCTTAATAATTCCTTAATAATGGTGTGTCTTCCATCAAGTCATCTTCAGTTAGCTTGACTCAAAAAAAGCAATATAACCTTCTTTTTTTTTCTTCTTTTTTTTTACCAAAATTATTAAATTTAATTATTTATAGTATCTGTTCAAATATTTCACACACACACACACACACACACACACACACACACACACACACACACACACACACACACACACACACACACACACACACATGTTGGGTTTACATGTTTTATGGGGACATTCCATAGGCGTAATGGTTTTCATACTGTACAAACCGTATTTTCTATCGCCCTACACCTACCCTACACCTAAACCTAGCCCTCACAGGAGATTGTGCATACTTTTACTTTATCAAAAAAACTCACTGTGCATGATTTATAAGCCTGTTTCCTCATGGGGACCTGAGAAATGTCCCCACAAGGTCAAAATCTACTGGTATTCCTATCCTTGTGGGGACATTTGGTCCCCACAACGTGATGAATACCAGGTGCACACTCACACACACACACACACACACACAGACACACACACACACAGACACACACACACACACACACACACACACACACACACACACACACACACACACACACACACACACACACACACACACACACACGTTGGGTTTACATGTTTTATGGGGACATTCCATAGGCGTAATGGTTTTTATACTGTACAAACCGTACTTTCTATCGCCCTACACCTACCCTACACCTAAACCTAGCCCTCACAGGAGATTGTGCACACTTTTACTTCATCAAAAAAACTCATTGTGCATGATTTATAAGCCTGTTTCCTCATGGGGACCTGAGAAATGTCCCCACAAGGTCAAAATCTACTGGTATTCATATCCTTGTGGGGACATTTGGTCCCCACAACGTGATGAATACCAGGTACACACACACACACACACACACACACACACACACACACACACACACACACACACACACACACACACACACACACACACACACACACACACACACACACACACACACACACACACACACACATTTCTAAACCAAAGGGTAAAATGTATAAGCAGAGAAATTGTTAGGAAATTGGTTGTACAACTCACAGCCTCAACTACAATTAAACTTTCACAGTGTAAATAAATTTCACATAACAACTTTATACAATTATGTCCTGAGATAAGATAGTCTATATATATTTTTCCTTTAACACCATTTTATCTTCCTACGGCTTTCGATCTCCTGAAGCTGACTGTGCTGAACCACACTAAAATGATATTCTCTGCACATCCTATAGAGCAAAGTGAGAGATCCTGTGGTCTGGTTCAATTTTAAAGCACTCCTTGCCTTTTCTCACATGCTGAGATCAGAGGAATGTCTGACACCTAGGCTGAAAGGTGTCTCTGGAGCCTGGCAAAGTTGTCTACGACATTGACAAATAAATGCATTATACCATAGTAAAATTTGCTTACTTAAATTTACCCTGTGCTTGTGCCTTTGTGATTTTGGCATTTAAAAAATGGTCTTAATAACTTAATTTCATTAACTTATGGCTAGTGATATAATGCAGTAAAAAAAATGTAAAGACTGTGTTGAAGTACTGATTTAAAAAATAAGCATAAGTAGTAAAATAAGTAGTAGTTTCATTGCTTCAATATTTGTGAATTAGCATGAGACTGGAACAAGTAAGATTAAACTTTTTTATATATTTTATGAAAATTCATGGAAATGTTTTTTCAGTTTAACCAAGTTTATTGGTTGTTTTTATTTTGTGAGTGCAGTAACACCAGCATCAAACTTTCCCCAAATTCTAGTGTGAAGAATAACAGCACCTCTCAGTAATGCACAAGCCATGTTCTACATCCCCCTGACTCTAGACATGCCTACATGCCGTCATTTCTGGCCTTTAGATGGGAGAGATTCATGGAAAGGTAACAGCTGACAGAAACACACTGGCAAGTCCCTCAGGGAGCTTGTCACCGGTGAACATGTAGTAAACTCCTTCCGACTTTCACATCTCTCATTTGCTGCAATGTCAGTGACAGTGTGAATCAAGCTCTTCCCATGTCCTCAATAAAAAAACAGTGTTTTCTATAAGCAAACACACATATATACAGTCAAGCCCGAAATTATTCATACACCTGCCAAATTCTGACTTAAAATTTTATACAACCAGCAAGTTTTTTTTTTTAAATTCGAAATGACACAGACATCTCTCAAAAGATAATAAGATGATGTACAAGGGGCATCATTGTGGAAAAATATTTACTCATCTTTTATTTACATTTGAAAAAAAAGTGGCATTGTAACAAGCGGGACGACTGAGAGTGAGGATCCATATGCAAGGCTTTATTAAAACAGATCGTGGTAGAACAGTCAGGGTTGAAAACACCAGCAAACAGCAACAAAGATAATCCAAGAGCGTAATCCAATAAACAGGCGTGGGTCAAAATCCAGGAGGGCAGTCCAAAGTAAACAAATGAAATGAAAACAAGAAACTAGGAAACAGAAACTATGGCTAGGGAAAAACAACAAGGAAACTAGGAAAACCTGGGAACAAGGAAAAACACTCGGTAGAGTCCGCTGGAGCAAAACAATACTTCGTGAAGTGTGTGTGTGTGTTGAGCTTGCTTTTATGGCTGACAAACAGGAAGTAACCAGCGAAGCAGCAGAGGGAGCAGCAACAGTCAGTGGGGGGCAAGGCTCCCTCTGCTGGCCTGGTGTGACAGGCATGTCCAAAATTATTCATAGCCTTCTCAATAATCAATAGAAAAGCCTTTATTGGCTATTACAGCAATCAAACGCTTTGTATAACCTGCACTTCGTCACTGGTATTTTTGCCCATTCATCTTTAGGGATGAGCTCCAACTCTTTCAGGTTGGAGGGTCTCCTTGCCATCACCCTGATCTTTAGCTCCCTCCACAGATTCTCAATTGGATTTAAGTCAAGACTCTGGCTGGGCCACTGCAAATGTTAATGTTTTTGTCTGCTAACCATTTCTTCACCACTTTTGCTTTGTGTTTTGGGTCGTTGTCGTGCTGAAATGTCCATTGGTGCCCAAGGGCAAGTTTCTCTGCAGACTGCCTGATGTTGTTGTTGAGAACTTTGATGTATTGCTCCTTTTTTATGGTGCCGTTTACTGTGATTAGCTTCCCTGGTCCACCGCAAAACATTAGGTTCCCACCACCATGTCTGACAGTGGGGATGGTGTTCTTAGGTTTGAAGGCTTCTCCTTTTTTTTACGCCAAATGAAGGCTACATCATTGTGGCTAAACAATTTAAATTTTGTTTCATCTGACCATAAAACAGAAGACCAGAAGTCTTTTTCTTTGTCCAGATGAGCATTTGCAAAGGCCAAGCCGGCTTTTGTGTGCCTTATCTGGAGAAGTGGTGTCCTCCTTGGTCTGCATCCATGGAACCCAGCGGTGTTGACTGTCTGCCTTAAGATGTTGCCACTAGCAGAGCCCAGATCCACCTGGATGGCCTTGGTGGTGATCCTTGGATTCATTTTTACCTCTCTCACTATCCTCCTGGCCAGCACAGGTGTCACTTTTGGCTTCCGACCCGTCCTCTGAGATTTTTCACAGTGCGGAACGTCTTGTATTTTTTAATAATACTTTGCACTGTAGCCACTGGAACTTCAAAACATTAGATATGGTCTTATAGCCAGAGCTTCTGTTTTTCACCTGTTGAGTTGATTAAAACAGCTGTTCCCAATGAACCAGGGTAATTAGGATGCTTTAGAACAGCTTGGACTATTTGGAATGGTATAGAACTTTGGATTTTCCCATAGACTGTGGCAGTTTGCAAAGAGTATGAATAATTTTGGACATGCCACGTTTTGTTCAAATGTAAATAAAAGCGGATAAATATTTTTTTCCACAACGATGCCTCTTGTACATTGTGTTATTATCTTTTGGGAGAAGCCTGTGTTCCGATAAAAAAAAAAAAAAAAACATGGAACTTGCTGGTTGAATAAAAGTACCTTTAAGTCTGAATTTGGGGTATGAATAATTTCGGGCTTGACTCTATTTATAGAGTATATACAGTCAAACCAAAATGTAAAAATTCCGACACCTGTTTATTCCCTATAGTTTAGAAACTGATCTTCTTGAAAATCACAAATTAACTACAGTCAAACCAAGATTTTAGACACCTTTAAATTTCTCACATTATCACAGTTTATTCGCTGTAGTTTAGAAAATGTTAATAAAATGTGAGAAGAACTCAAGAGTTAAACTGTGTCAGAACAAATTATTTATTGTTGATAATGTAATATAACTTTAAAATAAAGGTATGTAACAAAACATGGTCTGGTCAAAGTGTCTGAATAAGTTCTGGTCCAATTTTTTTTTTTTTATCAGTTTAACTGGTAATCCACTGTATGAAGAATTTTTTGTGCATAATATGTCACAGTTTACTTTATTTTGCTATTCTTACTTACATAAATGAACTGTATTGTCCTGCACCCACTAGTAAAAAAATATATTTGGTGTCTAAATATTTTTTTTGGTTTGACTGTATATACACTCCCAATCAAAAGTATTTTATGTTTTCTTTTTTGTAATTATTGTAATAATCCTCCTGGCCAGCACAGGTGTCACTTTTGGCTTCAGACCACATCCTCTTTTTCACAGTGCGCAACATCTTGTATTTTTTTAATAATACTTTGCACTGTAGCCACTGGAACTTCAAAACATTTAGATATGGTCTAATAGCCCTTTCCTGACTTGTGAGCAGCCACAATGAGCAGAGAGCTTCTGTTTTTCACTTGTTGAGTTGATTAAAACTGCTGTTCCCAATGAATCGGGGTAATTAGGATGCTATAGAACAGCTTGGACTATTTGGAATGGTATAGAACTTTGGATTTTCCCATAGACTGTGACAAAAATTATTTAGACACCTTTAACAATCGGACTCAACGACAGCATGGATAGATCCAAATGCAAGCTTTATTTTACAGATTGTAGTCAAACAGGCAGGGTCCAATACCAGCAAACAGGAATGTCCAGGGCAAGACAAAAGAGAAATCCAGTAATACAGGTGTGAGTTGAAATCCAAGTGAGCAGTCCAATGTAGCAAAATAAACAAGACAATGAGAGAAGGCAAAACTAAGACTTTGACTAAGACTACGACTAAGACTAGAAAACAAGGCAAAGAAACAAGGAAAACGCTTGGTAGAGTCCGCAAGAGCAAAACAATACTTTGCACCGGTCTGTTTGGCATGGCCCTGCTTAAATGGCTGCCAGACAGGAAATAACCAGAGAAGCAGCAGAGGGGGCAGCAACTGTCTGACTGGGTGAGGGCTCCCTCTGCTGGGCTGGCGTTACAACACCAAATATAATTTTTGATATTTTTTTTACTAGTGGGTGCAGGACAATATAGTTAATTTATTTAGGTAAGAATAGCAAAATAAAGTAAACTGTGATATATTATACACAAAAAATTCTTCATACAGTGGACTACCAGTTAAACTGATAAACAATTTGGGACCAAAACTTATTCAGACACTTTGACCAGACCATGTTTTCTTACATACCTTTCTTTTAAATTTATATGACATTATCAACATTAATTTGTTCTGACACAGTTTAACTCACATTTTATTACCATTTTCTAAACTATAGCGAATGAACTGTAATAATGTGAAAAATTCAAAGGTGTCTAAAATTTTGGTTTGACTGTAATTAATTTGTGATTTTCCAGAAGATCAGTTTCTAAACTATAGCGAATAAAATATATATTTTTAAAGATTCTTTGATTATTAAAAAGTTAATAAGAACAGCATTTATTAAAAAAAAAAATCGCCTCGGGTTTCGTATGAAACCCTAGTTCCTCTAGGGAACGAGACGCTGCGTCACTACGCTTTGGGAACGCCTCCAGCGTGCCCACGCTCTGAATCACGTATGTAATCAGTCCAACAGAGAATCGCGTGTGACGTCACGGACGGGGTGACGTCAGGAACCAGGAAGCTATAAAGCACATGCGGTGAATGCAGCCGGCAGCTTCTGCCACCAGGAGCGCTGTAGGGATGTCAGAATTGTGGTAGGCGACGCAGCGTCTCGTTCCCTAGAGGAACTAGGGTTTCATACGAAACCCGAGGCGTTCCCCTTCGGGAACATCGAGCTGCGTCACTACGCTTTGGGAACGATATGCCCACGCCGCCAGAATTCCAGCCCTGCTCTGTGTGTGGAGCAGGTGGAGAGAGAAAGGGCGAAAGTAGCCCGCAATAAAGGGCGAAAGTAGCCCTGGGTAAGGTGCGGCCTTATGGTGCGTTCACACCGGACGCGACTTGCGCAGAAAAAACGCGCTATTCGCGCGTAGTTGAACGCTTGAACATTTGAGTTTACTCGCGCCATTCGCGCGGTAAAATTCGCGTCATTCGCGCGTGACATTTTCTTCACAACAGACGCGAATTCGCGTCAAGGGAGGGGCTTCTGCCACTCGTCAGCGGGAAAGTAGTTGTAAAATAGGTGAATGGGCTCAATTTGCCAGCTTTAGCTTGCTTGTAGTCTCAATATATGTATATGTAGGTCAAATTGAGTAAAGATCGTTTTTTAAAACTAACCAGATTGTCTGACCTCTTCACTCACTTTATTCCTAGCAAGATCCCTTTTATTCCTGTTTCTACAAAAGTCCAAAGATGTATCGTACAGCTCCGAGGTACCACAGACAGCAACGGTGATTTTGTCCGTCATTGTTGTTTCGGATTTCTGCCTCCGTCACTACTAGAGCAAGCTCCTGATTGGTTAACGCGGCGCGGATTTTCGCCAAAGTTCAGATTTTTGAACTCCCGCGATTCGCGCGAATGGCGCGGCAATCGCTTGAAACGCTCAACGCGTTTCGCGCCGCAGGATGGCTATTCGCGTCTTTGCATTGACTTAACATGTAAATCACTCGCGCTTGCCGCATCATTCGCGTCCGGTGTGAACGCACCATTAGCCGTCTTAGGAGAAGGGCGAAAGTAGCCCGAGTGGTACGAGGGCCTCAGCCTCTCTCGTCGAAAGGGCGAAAGTAGCCCTGAGTATTGTTGCTATCAAGCAGAAAAACGGCCACAGCCGACATAGAAATAGGGCGAAAGTAGCCCGAGTGAAACGAGGGCCTCAGCCTCACTCGCAAACGGGCGAAAGTAGCCCGTGATAAAGGGGGCGAAAGTAGCCCGTGGTAAGGGGCGAAAAGAACCCAGGGTATTGTTGCTGCCAAGCTTAACACATGCGGCCTCAGCCGTCTTGGGAATAGGGCGGAAGTAGCCCGTGGTAAAGGGCGAAAGTAGCCCGAAGTAAAAGTCGAAAGTAGCCCATGGTAGAAAAGGGGGCCTCAGCCCACCTGGGTATAAGGGCGGAAGTAGCCCAGAGTAGATAGTGCCACGCAGGCAGAGTGAGTGGCCTCAGCCAGCTTGTATAAAGGGCGAAAATAGCCCGTGATAAAGGGCGAAAGTAGCCCAAGGTAAAAGGGCGAAAGTAGCCCGCAAGTAAAAGGCGAAAGTAGCCTATGGTGATTGCTCCAGCCCCCCTCAGGGGAAGGGCGAAAGTAGCCCAGCGTAGTTGTTGCTATAAAGCATGATAGTGCGGTCTCAACCGTCTTAACATTGGGGCGAAAGTAGCCCGAGTGAAACGAGGGCCTCAGCCTCACTCGTTAACGGGCGAAAGTAGCCCGGGGTTATAGCTGCTATCAGAGCAGGGAACACGGCCTCAGCCGTTGCAGAGAGGGCGAAAGTAGCCCAAATCAGTTGTAAGGAGAAATAGTCTCAAGGAGTCTGCTGGAGCAACACACAGTTAAACAGCTCTACTAGTAGAAGGAGCGTCAGAGAGGAGGGCAACAGAGCCCGGAGTATTAGGGAGATCCAGTTCATAGAACCTGACAAATGTGAGCGGCGTGGACCATCCCGCAGCGTTACAGATATCTTGCAGGGGAACCCCTGACATGAATGCTTTCGACGCCGCAACTTTGCGGGTCGAGTGTGCCTTGGTTTCCATCGGAGAGGGAAGACCAGAGGACTTGTAGGCAATGGAAATGGCATCCGTAATTCACCGACTTAGAGTCAGCTTAGAAGCTGGAAGACCTCTGTTACGAGGACCGAAACACACAAATAACTGGTCCGTCTTCCTCCACAGGGCAGCTCTGTGGACGTACATACAGTTAAGCTTCTGCTTTTCCGGTTCCGTAAAAGGGGGAGGACAGAAGGCCTGGAGCACTACGGGCCGTGGCACTGCTGACGGCACCTTGGGTACGTAACCCGGCTTAGGGTGCAAAAACGCTTTGACCATTCCAGGGGCAAAGTCGATAAAAGAGGGGGCCACTGAAAGGGCCTGTAGATCACCCACTCTCTTAAGAGAGGAAATCGCCAGCAGGAAGGCGGTCTTGAAGGACAACAGCCTGTCCGAAATTCCTTCAATGGGCTCAAACGGAGGGTTGCAAAGAGCCTCAAGTACCATGGCCAGGTCCCACGTAGGGATGCGTGAGCGCATCGGGGGCCTCAGCCTCAGTGCACCGCGGAGAAATCGTGACACCAGGGGAAGTCTTCCAAGGGAAGTAGTACCGAAGGGAGCGTGGAAGGCATCTATGGCCGCCACGTAGCCCTTCAATGTAGAATACGCATTGCCGGCTGTAAGGCGGGCTTGCAAGAAGTCCAGTACTGAACCTAACGGGCAGTGAACTGGTTCAATTTGGTGCTGATTGCACCATGAAACAAACATATTCCACTTCCCGGTGTACGTTTTTATCGTGGAGGGAGCTCTGGATTGGAGAATGGTCTCAACAACCTCGGTTGAGAGACCAGAAGCTAGGAGCCGTGCCCCCTCAGGGGCCACGCCCACAACTTCCACAACTCCGGGCGGGGGTGCAGGATTGCGCCTCCTGCCTGTGAGAGCAGATCTCTCCTGATCGGAATTTCCCATGGTGGGCCGTCTAGGAGAGAAGTCAGGTCTGAGAACCATACTCGACCCGGCCAGAACGGGGCCACCAGCAGGAGGCGAATCCCGTCCTGGCGCACTCTTTCCAGAACTCCAGGGAGCAGAGCGATCGGGGGAAAGGCGTACAGGCGAAGCCTCGGCCACGCCTGTACCATAGCATCCAGTCCCAGGGGAGCTGGATGACTCAGAGAGAACCAAAGGGGACAATGTGTTGTCTCCTGGCTCGCAAAAAGATCCACTTGGGCTTTCCCAAACTTTTTCCATAAGACTTCCACCACATCTTGGTGGAGTCTCCATTCCCCGGGCCTCAGCCCCTGCCTCGACAGGACGTCTGCTCCCACATTGAGATGTCCAGGGATGTAAACCGCTCTGAGTGAACAGAGTTTCCCTTGGGACCACAGGAGGATCTGGTGCGCCAGCTTGTTCAAGGGGCGCGACCGCAGACCTCCCTGATGGTTGATGTAGGCGACCACTGATGTGTTGTCGGTGCGAACTAACACGTGGTGACCTCTGAGGTCTGGTAGGAAGTGTTTTAGAGCTAAAAACACAGCACGCATTTCCAGGCAATTGATGTGCCAATTGAGATGGTGCTCGCTCCACAGACCTTGGGCTGAGCGGCCACTCATGACCGCCCCCCACCCGGTGAGGGAGGTATCTGTCGTTAGTGTTACACGACGACAACGAGCTCCCAATGCCGGGCCTTGGGACAGAAACCATGATTTCTTCCAAATGTTCAGGGCACGAAGGCAGCGCCGCGTGACCTTGATCAAGCGGAATGGGTTGCCCCTCGGGGAAAACCCTTTGGTTCTGAGCCACCACTGTAAAGGTCTCATATGCAGCAGGCCAAAAGGGATCACGTTGGATGCGGCTGCCATGAGACCGAGCAGCACTTGAAACTGCTTTACAGTGAGAGATCAGCCTTCTTTGACTCTCTTGACTGAGTGAACAATCGATTCTATCCAAGCGTCGGTTTCTTCTCGCCAGGAGGAGCACTCGCCACTACTCAATCGCGCAGTGCTGAAACTCAAGTTCAAGATGCTTACTATAAAGCAGGTCGTGTCTCAAATCAGGTCCGAGGACTGGTTTGTCACGATAGATCTCAAGGACGCTTATTTCCATATCTCCATCGAGATGTCGTTCTCGCCCATATGAAGTCTCTGGGGTTAAGACTGAATGCATGAACTGCTGTAAAGCAGTTTTACAGTGAGAGATCAGCCTTCTTTGACTCTCTTGACTGAGTGAACAATCGATTCTATCCAAGCGGGAGACATTCGTGCCCGCATCGTGGTCGAATCCCAAACTACTCCAAGATAAGTGGTTCCCTTTCGGGAACTCTACACTGCGTCATCAACGCTCTGGGGAATGCCATTGGCGAACCCGACTCTGAATCAGTCTTCAACCAATAGGATGACGGGAGTGACGTCACCGGGGGCGGTGACGTAGGCGACCAGGAAGTATATAAGCATGTGCGTTTCAAACCGGCTTCAGCTTTTGTCATTCAGCGAAGCGCTCTGTGTCTGTCTGTCTGTTTCATTCCACTGTTTTTCTGTGCCAGTTTGCACAACTTTTATTTGAGTGGATATGTTACCAACCAAAAAAAAAAAAAAAAAAAAAAATACACGCAGTCTGTGTGTGGCTGTGTGGGTGCGGAGCACGCTCAGTCAGCCCTTGAGGGGGCTGGCTGTTTGCGGTGTGAAAGCGCTTTCCACTGCACGTACTCCGTTCTCGGAACACTCTCTTTGAGGAGAGAGTGTTCACCAGCGTTCTTCGCGGGTCTGGCCCCGCTTCCGCAAAAAAGAGGCGGAACGGCAGCCGCACTCTAGCGATTACGCAGCTCGATCTGTTAAAGGGATGGAGACGGGTAATCCCCTATCTCCTCCCTCGCATAGCAGATCGGATGATCTCCTACTGGGTGAGGAAGCCCGCGTTGCGGTTCTTCCTACCAGAAAGAGGTCTCAACGTTTCTCTCGTCTTCCTCCGAGGAGGTTGATGTGGAGAACGTTGTCAAAAGTATTTAACCGCCCCCCGATTGCCTCAATGTTAGGAGCTTTGGAAGTACTGAATAAAGCGGTGGCCAATCCAAATAATAAAGTAATTATTCTTGACCACTGCTTTAGAGATGAGCCGTAGGAAAGCAAACTATTTGTTTTCTTCGGACTAAGTCTGCACTTCCAAAAAGGAGCCTTTTTGTTTTTTCCCAATCTGCACAGTTAAAAAGAAAAACACTGTTTAGATCGGAAAAATCCAGTTTAACCCGCTCTTCACCCCCTTTTTTGAATAGTTTGCTATTAATAATGGGGGCTGAATGAACACGGGTATAAGATGGTGCCGGGGGTTGAACAGACGCTTACCAGCTATCTGTCACCAAGTCTGGCATCATCACTGGAAGCTCCGTCTTTGCTTTCCAGGCCACATGTATATAATACATGCCTGATGTGCAAAAGTACATGTGCCGGATGCTGTACGGGAGCAGTAACCGGCCGTGTATCAGCTCCTTACATAAAAGGCTCTTAATGGAGCGTTGCAGTCCGTTATTCCTCCGGTAATACCTAGAGGACGGGGTTAGCAACACTCCTGACCGGGGGCTTCGAACTGAAGCCCGATCTGAGGGTCGTGCTTCAGTCTGAGAGGTCCTCGGCTAAGACAGGGAGATCTGTCAGCCAACCCTGCCAGTGTAGCAAGGCGCGGCAATCTCCCGCGAACATTATTCTCTAGTCTTTCCGCCCGAAAACGTAGCAGAGCTAGAGAGTTCGCTACCCCCATGGGGGTCCTCAGAGGAATTAATTCAGATGCTTCCTGCCAGTGAGCTGCTACAGAGCTCTGAATTAAAAACTCTAGGTAGTACCAGAACCAGTCTGAGACTGATTCCCTTAGTAGGATTTCGAGCAGCATGATAATTACTGCTGAATATATCTACGTGGGACCTGCATATGGGGACCTGGTTTTTATTACTACTGCCCAGAGCAGGGTCTGGTTATCGATGGAGGGACAACTGGCAGCCAATTGCTGGTTTTGGAAGCCCGCTAGGCGGTACTTCATCCAGCAAATGGCCCTCAGTGCTCCGTTTATCCTCCTCTGAGGAGGTGGATACGGAGAGCGTCACCGACGTTCCGTTCCCTCAATCGCCCACACTTGCAGCTGCAATTCAGGTGTCTCCTGCCGGTTCACCGTTACAGGGCACCGAGCTGTAAGCTCAGGGCAAAATAGAGGCCAGTCTCGAGAGGCTGGTACCCTCAGTAGAACTTCTGGCAGTGTTATTACGACTGCCGACAGTATCTACGTGGGTCCTGCGTACTGTGAAGAAGGGTTACTATATCTAAAGAACCCTCCTTCAACGCGGGGCTTCCACCGAGGTGGGCTCCGAGCAGGCTCTAGACAGGGACCATCGAGATGGTCCCTCTTCATGAAGGATGGGGGGCTACGGCCCTTCCTAGATCTCAGACAGTTGAATCTTTCAGTCAGAGTAACTGAAGTTCAGACTGGCGGTTACGTCACAAATCAGGTCCGAGGACGAATTTGTCACGATAGATCTAAGAATGTCTCCATCCTTCCTCAACAACAGCAGGGAGCTCTTCTTTCAGCCTAGCACTCTCCCCCCCGAACTTTCGCAGAGGGTGTGGATGCGGCTCTGGCTCCTCCATGATTCCAGAGCATCCATATACTCGACCACTGTAAGCCGGACAGCATCGAGTTGCTGCTCTCGCTCACATGAAAGAACTGGGGTTGAGACTCAACGCCAAGAAAAGTGTGCTGTCTCCATTACAGAGAACCACTTATCTAGGTGTCCTATGGGATTCGACCACGATGCAGGCACGGTTGTCTCCTGCTCGGATCGAGTCGATCCTTACTGCAGCAAATGCGGTCAAGCTAGGCCTGTCACTCACTGTCAAACAGTTTCAAGTACTGTCAGATCTTATGGCAGCAGCAGCCAACGTGATACCTTTTGGCCTGCTGCACATGAGGCCACTACAGTGGTGGCTGAAGATCAAGGGATTTTCCCCGAGGGGGAAATTCATTCCGCAAGTTCAAGGTCACGCGGCAATGCCTACGTGCCCTGGACATGTGGAGGAAATCTTGGTGTTTTATGAGAGCAGACGTCCTGTCGAGGCAGGGGCCAAGGCCCAGGGATGTATGCTTCACCCAGAATGAGTGAAGCAGAGTTAGAGAGTGTCTGGTCAGATTCAGGGGACTCATTTGTGACTCATGAGACATCGCAATGACCCCTCTGGTGCTCTCTACTGCTTCCAGCTCCTGCGGGACTGGATGCGATGGCACAGACATGGCCGAGGCCTCGTCTGTACGCCCTTCCCCCCGATCGTTCTACTCCCTGGAGTTTTTGAGGGTGACCCCTGAGGGGGCACATCTCATTGAGACCGGTCTCTCAACCGAGGTTGCTGAGACCATCCTTTTTACTCCAGAGCTCCCTCTATGAGGAAGTCCTATGGCCTTAAGGGAAAGTGGTTTAACCAGCACCAAATATGACTCAGCTTACTGCCCAGTTGGTACAGTACTGAAGTCGCTGCAGTCTTGCTTCCCGCAGGGTTGACCCACTCCACCCAAAAGGTGTTCATGGTGGAATTATTGGCCTTCCACGCCCCTTTTCGGTGCTTGTCAGTGGTTAGAGTCCCCTGGGTCATATGCTTTCCTCCAACAGTGCACCTGATCAAGAGCAGATGCCCGGCTGAGGCCCGGGGAATGGACTTCACCCCGTAGGGTGAGGCAGATATGGAGAGTGTTCGACCAGGCTCAGGTGGACCTCTTTGCGACTCATCAGACATCGCAAGGTCCCCTCTGGTTCTCTCTAGTGCCTCCAGCTCCGCTGGGGCTGGACGCTATGGTACAGACCTGGCCGAGGCTTCGTCTGTACGCTTTCCCCCCGATCGCTCTGCTCCCAGGAGTTCTAGAAAGAGTGCGCCGGTACGGAGTCAGTCTACTACTAGTAGCCCCTTACTGGCCGGCCCGAGTATGGTTCTCGGACATCATTTCCCTCCTCGACGGCTCTCCGTGGGAGATTCCGGTCAGGAAGGACCTTCTTTCTCAGGCTGGGGGCGCAATCTGCCACCCCCACCCAGAGAAGTAGAAACTGTGGGTGTGGCTTCTGAGGGGCACACCTCATAGACAGTGGTCTCTCAGCTGAGGTTGTTGAGACCCTCCTTCACTCTAGAGCTCCCTCTATAAGGAAACTTTATGGCCTTAAGTGGAAGGTTTTCACGTCATGGTGTGAAGAGCGACACGCTGACCCAGTTCACTGCCCGATTGGTACAGTGCTGGACTTGTTGCAGTCTCGCCTCTCCACAGGGCTAGCCCACTCCACCCTGAAGGTTTACGTGGCGGCATTATCGGCCTTCCACACCCCTCTTGGTGGCGTGTCAGTGGGCAAGAACCCCTTGGTCATACGTTTCCTTCGTGGTGCACTCAGGATAAGGCCTCGGGTGATACCCAGAACTCCTTCTTGGGATCTCGCTGTGGTCCTTGAAGCCCTCTCTCCGCCTCCATTTGAGCCCATTGAGGAGATTTCAGATCGCTTCCTTACAATTAAGACGGCGCTGCTGTTGGCTCTTACTTCTCTGAGGAGAGTAGGAGACCTTCAGGCCCTCTCAGTGGCCCCTTCATATATCGACTTTGCGCCCGGTTTGGCCAAAGCGTTCCTCTACCCTAGACCAGGGTACGTACCGAAGGTCCCAACAGCAGTACCACAGCCAGTCACCCTACAGGCCTTTTATCCTCCTCCATTCGTGGAGAACGACCATCGGAAGTATAACTGCATATGTCCAGTGCAAGCACTGGACACATACGTCCACAGAGCTGCCCTGTGGCGAAAGTCAGAGCAATTGCTAGTTTGTTACAGTCCCCCTAAGAGGGGGCTCCCGGCAACTAAGCATACTATCAGTAGATGGATTGTAGATGCAATAACTACTGCTTATGAGTCCTCTGGCCTCTCATCACCGATGGGCGTCAAGGCTCACTCAACTCGAGGCATGGCTGCCTCCAAAGCTCTGCTAGCAGGTGTCCCCATTCAGGACATCTGCAGTGCGGCGGGTTGGTCCACCCCTTTGACCTTTGTAAAGTTCTATGAACTAGACCTAAGAGCTACGAGCTCGGCTGTCCTGAGCTGACAGCGAAGGCGCTATCCCTCGTGAGCCCGAGGGCCGAGGTAGATGTTCCCTCTTGCGC
>NC_133372.1:13969617-14010828 GCF_049309525.1 Garra rufa
TGGCCTCAAAAACAGTGCTGACGGACATACAATTGACACACAGAGCGCGACTGAAAGACAGAAGCTGCCGACTGCATTCACCGCATGTGCTTTATAGCTTCCTGGTTCCTGACATCACCCCGTTCGTGACGTCACACTCGATTCTCTATTGGACTGATTACACACGTGATTCAGAGCGTGGGCACGCTGGAGGCGTTCCCAAAGCGTAGTGACGCAGCTCGACGTTCCCGAAGGGGAACTCTTCTAACAATACAAGTCTTTGCTATCACTTTGTTAAGCAGCACAGCTTCCAGCACTGATTATAAATCTGCATATTAGAATGATTTCTGAAAGATCATGTGACACTGAATACTAGAGTAATGATGCATTTACATTGTAATAATATTTCACAATATTAAATATTTTCTTTATTTTTGATCAAATAAATGCAGCCTTGATGAGCATAAGAAACTTCTTTAAAAACATCAAAAATCTTACTGATATATCCATAAATCCATACATTTTCTGCCACAGAATAGATACAAACTGTAGAATGAATTAAATAAATCTGACATTAAAATAACAGATATAGTCATTTTCTCTCTCTCTCTATGTAGTTTAGAAAACACTGCACCCATAATGTATGTCCATAAGCCAAATCCAAAGGTATTAAAAGGGTATTAAATACTGATATTGATCCTCGATCGTTTTGCTGCCTGAACTATTCTGGAAGGTATTTCCTCTAGATGTTGGAACATAGCTTTAGGGATTTGCAGCTATTCCGACACAAGTGCATCCATAATGTCAGTCAATGATGTTGGCTGGCATTTCAATTTATTCTAAAGGTGTTCAAGGTTTTCCCATAGGAGTATGTTGATGGAGATCGCAGTTATCTGGTATTTATCATGTCTCATATCGATAATGTTGAAAATGTCAGAATGTCATTATGATAATGAGAAAAAAATAGAAAGAAACATTTTTTAAAACATGTAGGCTACTGATTAATGTTATCACAAGTAATAGGTTTAGGCTACACATGCTAAGAAAAGTACATGAAAAAACAACATTATCCATTTTTTTCTTATACAGTGTGATATGATATATTGTCAAATCAAGCAGATGTGTCTCAAAAGTATCCTCAAATGTAAAGGCGAATGTCTGTATATTTCTCAAGAAACATTTATATTGACATTTAAGCCATTTAGCAGACGTTCCTATTCAAAGCACCTTACAAAAACTGCTTTAGTTTCACATTCAGAAGGCTGTTGTGATCAGCAGATAGCATGTATGCAATTCACATCTTTTATCTGCTTAGAAAAAGACCTTTCTTTACAAACACAAAGATGTCATTTATAATACAAATAAACAAGCTAGCACACATTTGTGTGAAATGTGTTTGTTCTTCACATTGCAGAATTACATTATAGAAATTGCAGACACAAAATGATGTGCATTTGTGGGTTGCATTGTATTTTTACAATGGACAGGTCTGTTGAATATGTGAATTGCTGCACATATTGTTAGCCATGTTATATGCACCATATGAATATCTGTAATAGCCGGCATTGATTGGTGCACTTGTTTTCTCCTATTTCTTTGCCTTTTGTTCCCTTCCTTTTTCTTTTCTCAGTATGTAGTCATTACTGTCCATGTACCCATGCAGCATGTGAAATGTTTGTGTAAAGTAGGTGCTTTCTTATGGGCACTAGAAGAATGCTATTTTGACAAGGGCTTATTATTTTGAGGAACTAAAATTGATTGCGATGGGGTTTATTTTCTCACTCTTTGGCCAGAGCGGCGAGTTAAGGGATCAAAAGAACCTCAGAGGATGAAAAAAAAAGATAAAATCCAGATCTCTAACCACCATGTCCAACTCTATCTAACAAAAACAGAGTTTCTCATTTTTCCAACCAGGCCAGAAATGCAACACAATTTCCCTTTTCATCTAGATTCAGAGCTATCATCACTCTCATTTTAGGAAAACCTATAGATACACTCAACTAGACAGACTTCACTGGGGAATATAGATTAGTGATATTATTTGAGGATTGAAATTGTCAGTATGTGGAGAGCTTTGGTGATGAAAATGCTATATGCCACATTGCTCAGATGCTGTATGGATTATTTGTTCACAGTGTGACCATTTATAACCATTCATACCACCTGAACATTAAAATTCATGAGCAAGTAATAATGGTTATAGTAATGGAAACAGGCATAATTACAAAATCACAAATTACAGATGCAAAAATGTATTGCAATAGATTGTTATCTAGTGTATAACATAACCATGCAATGATTACTGTATTGTATCATATAATTACATGTAATCATATGCCTACAGGGTGCATACATTATGCATTTGAATTGGTGGGTGCCAGGTTTCATAAATGTTTGGTGCCATAGATTTGCAAATATTTAAGTGAACCTCTACTCAGATGTACAATTCAGCTGCACAACAGGGTGACTGTTTTTTTAATCACAATTATTCAGAATATGAGCTTAAAATGGACACTAAAGAGGGTAGTTAACCCTCAGGATGAAAATATGAAGACATATTATTAAATCAGCTCTATTTAGCTTCTGATTGTTGTTTCTACAGTAAAATGGTGGTGTTTGCTTATGGTTGATGTCATCTGTTGACGTTAGAGAAGTAATATAACTAGATGGGTTATAGCTGAAATAAACGTCTCAGGTTACGTATGTAACCCTGGTTCCCTGAGGGAACAAGACACTGCGTCATCAACGCTCTGGGGAATGCCATTGGCGAACCCGGCTCTGAATCAGTCTTCAACCAATAGGATGACGGGAGTGACGTCACCGGGGGCGGTGACGTAGGCGACCAGGAAGTATATAAGCATGTGCGTTTCAAACCGGCTTCAGCTTCCAGGAATGAAGCGATGCGCGGTAGGAATGCGGGAATTATGGCCCATGACGCAGTGTCTCGTTCCCTCAGGGAACCAGGGTTACATACGTAACCTGAGACGTTCCCTTTCGGGAACTCTACACTGCGTCATCAACGCTCTGGGGAACGATATGCCCACGTCTCCAGAATTCCAAATTCCTACCCAGTGGTGTTTGTCTGGGAAGAAAAAAGGGAAGCGCTGCTTCTGGTGGATCAAGCCAGGAAAAGCTCTCTGCCTGGGGTTACCAGGGCAAGAGAGGCAGTACACCTCTGTCCGGGGGACCAGCCCGGAATCAGAGGGCAGTGCTCGTTGATACTTACCTGCAGGAGCACTGACGGTTCTCCGCCTGGGAAACTGCCAGGACAGGAGAAGTATTACACCTCCGTCCGGGAATAGTGCCGGAGCAAGAGGGAAGTGGCATATACCTCGGCCCTCGGGCTCACGAGGAAAGTGGTCGCTCTGTCTGGGGACACCAGCAAAAGAGGGACCAGAAGAACTCCGCCTGGAAAACTGCCAGGACGTGAGTGGGATGACATCTCTGCCTGGGGAGCACCCAGCGCGAGAGGGAACATAATAAGTACCTCGGCCCTCAGGCACTCGAGGAGAGTAGTCCAAACTCTGTCTGGGGAACAGCCAGCACGAGAGGGACTAAATTAGCTCCGCCTGGAAAACTGCCAGGACGCGAGCAGGATTACATCTCTGCCTGGGAGTACCCAGCGAAGAGGGATATGATCCGCCTCGGCCCTCGGGCTCACGAGGAAAGTGTCTACCTCCGTCTGGGGACCAGCCAGACGTAGAGGGACAGGTAGCGTCTGGGGAGTATGCCAGAACGCTAGGTTGCTTCGCCTGGGAAGAGTGCCAGGACGCAAGCGGGATTACATCTCTGCCTGGAACGTACCCAGCGAAGAGGGATTGAGTAAACCTCGGCTCTTGAGCCCACGAGGTTAGGTCATACACCCTAGTCTGGTCACCAGCCAGAGAGGGGTCCTCCTTGGCCCTCGGGCACACAAGGAGAGGGCAATCCTTTGTCGGTGCGCACCCGGATCAAGAGGGATGCAATTAGTGCCTGGAAACTCTGGCCAGAGCACGGGAAATAGCTCCGCCTGGAAACAGCCAGGACGCGAGTAGAATTACATCTCTGCCTGGGGAGTGCCCAGCGCAAGAGGAATCATAGCAAGAACCTCGGCCCTCAGGCGCTCGAGGAAAGTAGTCCAAACTCTGTCTGGGGAACAGCCAGCACGAGAGGGACTGAATTAGCTCCGCCTGGAAAACTGCCAGGACGCGAGTGGGATTACATCTCTGCCTGGGAGTACCCAGCGAAGAGGGATATGATCTGCCTCGGCCCTCGGGCTCACGAGGAGAGTGTCTACCTCAGTCTGGGGACCAGCCAGACGTAGAGGGACAGGTAGCACCTGGGGAGTATGCCAGGACGCTTGGTTGCTTCGCCTGGGAAATTTGCCAGGACGCAAGCGGAATAACATCTCTGCCTGGGGAGCACCCAGCGAAGAGGGAGAGTTATCCACCTCGGCCCTCAGGCCCCGAGGTGATAGGCCTCCGTCTGGTGACCAGCCAGACTAAGAAGCATCCTCGGCCCTCAGGCACACGAGGAAGGGTAATCCCTTTGTCGGGGCGCACCCGGACAACAGGGACCCGAGAAGTGTCTGGAAACTCTGGCCAGAACACTAAATTAACTCCGCCTGGAAAACTGCCAGGACGCGAGTGGAATTACATCTCTGCCTGGGGAGCACCCAGCGCAAGAGGGAACATCTACCTCGGCCCTCGGGCTCACGAGGGATAGCGCCTTCGCTGTCAGCTCAGGACAGCCGAGCTCGTAGCTCTTAGGTCTAGTTCATAGAACTTTACAAAGGTCAAAGGGGTGGACCAACCCGCCGCACTGCAGATGTCCTGAATGGGGACACCTGCTAGCAGAGCTTTGGAGGCAGCCATGCCTCGAGTTGAGTGAGCCTTGACGCCCATCGGTGATGGGAGGCCAGAGGACTCATAAGCAGTAGTTATTGCATCTACAATCCATCTACTGATAGTATGCTTAGTTGCCGGGAGCCCCCTCTTAGAGGGACCGTAACAAACTAGCAATTGCTCTGACTTTCTCCACAGGGCAGCTCTGTGGACGTATATGCAGTTATACTTCCGATGGTCGTTCTCCACGAATGGAGGAGGATAAAAGGCCTGTAGGGTGACTGGCTGTGGTACTGCTGTTGGAACCTTCGGTACGTACCCTGGTCTAGGGTAGAGGAACGCTTTGGCCAAACCGGGCGCAAAGTCGATATATGAAGGGGCCACTGAGAGGGCCTGAAGGTCTCCTACTCTCCTCAGAGAAGTAAGAGCCAACAGCAGCGCCGTCTTAATTGTAAGGAAGCGATCTGAAATCTCCTCAATGGGCTCGAATGGAGGCCGAGAGAGGGCTTCAAGGACCAGTTCTGGAGTTCTGGGTACCACCCGAGGCCTTATCCTGAGTGCACCACGAAGGAAAAGTATGACCAAGGGGTTCTTGCCCACTGACATGCCACCGAGAGGGGTGTGGAAGGCCGATAATGCCGCCACGTAAACCTTCAGGGTGGAGTGGGCTAGCCCTATGGAGAGGCGAGACTGCAAAAACTCCAGCACTGTACCAACCGGGCAGTGGACTGGGTCTGCGTGTCGCTCTTCACACCATGAAGTGAAAACCTTCCACTTAAGGCCATAAAGTTTCCTTGTAGAGGGAGCTCTAGAGTGAAGGAGGGTCTCAACAACCTCAGCTGAGAGACCACTGTCTATGAGGTGTGCCCCCTCAGAGGCCACACCCACAGTTTCTACTTCTCTGGGTGGGGGTGGCAGATTGCGCCCCCAGCCTGAGAAAGAAGGTCCTTCCTGACCGGAATCTCCCACGGAGAGCCGTCGAGGAGGGAAATAATGTCCGAGAACCATACTCGGGCCGGCCAGTAAGGGGCTACTAGTAGTAGACTGACTCCGAACCGGCGCACTCTTTCTAGAACTCCTGGGAGCAGAGCGATCGGGGGGAAAGCGTACAGACGAAGCCTCGGCCAGGTCTGTACCATAGCGTCCAGCCCCAGCGGAGCTGGAGGCACTAGAGAGAACCAGAGGGGACCTTGCGATATCTGATGAGTCGCAAAGAGGTCCACCTGAGCCTGGTCGAACACTCTCTATATCTGCCTCACCCTACGGGGTGAAGTCCATTCCCCGGGCCTCAGCCGGGCGTCTGCTCTTGATCAGGTGCACTGTTGAAGGAAATCATATGACCCAGGGGACTCTAGCCACTGACAAGCACCGAAAAGGGGCGTGGAAGGCCAATAATTCCACCACGAACACCTTTTGGGTGGAGTGGGTCAACCCTGCGGGAAGCGAGACTGCAGCGACTTCAGTACTGTACCAACTGGGCAGTAAGCTGAGTCATATTTGGTGCTGGTTACACCACGCAGTAAACCACTTTCCCTTAAGGCCATAGGACTTCCTCATAGAGGGAGCTCTGGAGTAAAAAGGATGGTCTCAGCAACCTCGGTTGAGAGACCGATCTCCATGAGATGTGCCCCCTCAGGGGTCACCCTCAAAAACTCCAGGGAGTAGAACGATCGGGGGGAAGGGCGTACAGACGAGGCCTCGGCCATGTCTGTGCCATAGCATCCAGTCCCGTAGGAGCTGGAAGCAGTAGAGAGCACCAGAGGGGCCATTGCGATATCTCATGAGTCGCAAATGAATCCCCTGAATCTGGCCAGACACTCTCTAACTCTGCTTCACTCATTATGGGTGAAGCATACATCCCCGGGCCTTGGCCCCTGCCTCGACAGGACGTCTGCTCTCATAAAACACCAAGATTTCCTCCACATGTCCAGGGCACGTAGGCATTGCCGCGTGACCTTGAACTTGCGGAATGAATTTCCCCCTCGGGGGAAAATCCCTTGGTTTTGAGCCACCACTGTAGCGGCCTCATGTGCAGCAGGCCAAGAGGTATCACGTTGGCTGCTGCTGCCATAAGATCTAACAGTACTTGAAACTGTTTGACAGTGAGTGACAGGCCTAGCTTGACCGCATTTGATGCAGTAAGGATCGACTCGATCCGAGCAGGAGACAACCGTGCCTGCATCGTGGTCGAATCCCATACGACACCTAGATAAGTGGTTCTCTGTAATGGAGACAGCACAATTTTCTTGGCGTTGAGTCTCAACCCCAGTTCTTTCATGTGAGCGAGAGCAGCACCTCGATGCTGCCCGGCTTACAGTGGTCGAGTATATGGATGCTCTGGAATCATGGAGGAGCCAGAGCCGCATCCACACCCTCTGCGAGAGTTCAGGGGGGGGGGAGAGTGCTAGGCTGAAAGAAGAGCTCCCTGCTGTTGTTGAGGAAGGATGGAGACATTCTTAGATCTATCGTGACAAATTCGTCCTCGGACCTGATTTGTGACGTAACCGCCAGTCTGAACTTCAGTTACTCTGACTGAAAGATTCAACTGTCTGAGATCAAGGAAGGGCCGTAGCCCCCCATCCTTCATGAAGAGGGACCATCTCGATGGTCCCTGTCTAGAGCCTGCTCGGAGCCCACCTCGGTGGAAGCCCCGCGTTGAAGGAGGGTTCTTTAGATATAGTAACCCTTCTTCACAGTACGCAGGACCCACGTAGATACTGTCGGCAGACGTAATAACGCTGCCAGAAGTTCTACTGAGGGTACCAGCCTCTCGAGACTGGCCTCTATTTTGCCCTGAGCTTACAGCTCGGTGCCCTGTAACGGTGAACCGGCAGGAGACACCTGAATTGCAGCTGCAAGTGCGGGCGATTGAGGGAACGGAACGTCGGTGACGCTCTCCGTATCCACCTCCTCAGAGGAGGATAAACGGAGCACTGAGGGCCATTTGCTGGAGGAAGTACCGCCTAGCGGGCTTCCAAAACCAGCAATTGGCTGCCAGTTGTCCCTCCATCGATAACCAGACCCTGCTCTGGGCAGTAGTAATAAAAACGCCCCATATGCAGGTCCCACATAGATATATTCAGCAGTAATTTTCATGCTGCTCGAAATCCTACTAAGGGAATCAGTCTCAGACTGGTTCTGGTACTACTTAGAGTTTTTAATTCAGAGCTCTGTAGCAGCTCACTGGCAGGAAGCATCTGAATTAATTCCTCTGAGGACCCCCATGGGGGTAGCGAACTCTCTAGCTCTGCTACGTTTCCGGGCAGAACGACTAGAGAATAATGTTCGCGGGAGATTGCCGCGCCTTGCTACACTGGCAGGGTTGGCTGTCAGATCTCCCTGTCTTAGCCGAGGACCTCTCAGACTGAAGCACGACCCTCAGATCGGGCTTTAGTTCGAAGCCCCCGGTCAGGAGTGTTGCTAACCCCGTCCTCTAGGTATTACCGGAGGAATAACGGACTGCAACGCTCCATTAAGAGCCTTTTATGTAAGGAGCTGATACACGACCGGTTACTGCTCCCGTACAGCATCCGGCACGTGTACTTTTGCACATCAGGCTTGTATCATATACATGTGGCCTGGAAAGCAAAGACGGAGCTTCCAGTGATGATGCCAGACTGGGTGACAGATAGCTAGTAAGCGTCTGTTCAACCCCCGGCACCATCTTATACCTGTGCTCATTCAGCCCCCATTATTAATAGTAAACTATTCAAAAAGGGGGGTGAAGAGCGGGTTAAACTGGATTTTTCCGATCTAAACAGTGTTCTTCTTTTTAACTGTGTAGATTGGGAAAAAACAAAAAGGCTCCTTTTTGGAAGTGCAGACTTAGTCCGAAGAAAACAAATAGTTTGCTTTCCTACGGCTCATCTCTAAAGCAGTGGTCCAAAAATAATTACTTTATTATTTGGATTGGCCACCGCTTTATTCAGTACTTCCAAAGCTCCTAACATTGAGGCAATCGGGGGGCGGTTAAATACTTTTGACAACGTTCTCCACATCAACCTCCTCGGAGGAAGACAAGAGAAACGTTGAGACCTCTTTCTGGTAGGAAGAACCGCAACGCGGGCTTCCTCACCCAGTAGGAGATCATCCGATCTGCTATGCGAGGGAGGAGATAGGGGATTACCCGTCTCCATCCCTTTAACAGATCGAGCTGCGTAATCGCTCGAGTGCGGCTGCCGCTCCGCCTCTTTTTTGCGGAAGCGGGGCCAGACCCGCGAAGAACGCTGGTGAACACTCTCTCCTCAAAGAGAGTGTTCCGAGAACGGAGTACGTGCAGTGGAAAGCGCGCTTTCACACCGCAAACAGCCAGCCCCCTCAAGGGCTGACTGAGCGTGCTTCGCACCCACACAGCCACACACAGACTGCGTGTATCCCCACCAACAGACGCTTCTCTGCTTGGCAGGGAGGGACACGCTGTCTGTGAAGCTGCTAAACCGCTAAATTACTTTCCCCCCTTTTTTTTTTTTTTGGTTGGTAACATATCCACTCAAATAAAAGTTGTGCAAACTGGCACAGAAAAACAGTGGAATGAAACAGACAGACAGACACAGAGCGCTTCGCTGAATGACAAAAGCTGAAGCCGGTTTGAAACGCACATGCTTATATACTTCCTGGTCGCCTACGTCACCGCCCCCGGTGACGTCACTCCCGTCATCCTATTGGTTGAAGACTGATTCAGAGCCGGGTTCGCCAATGGCATTCCCCAGAGCGTTGATGACGCAGTGTAGAGTTCCCGAAAGGGAACTGGATGCTGTGGTGTGCTTATAACTTGATTTAACTTTTGAAATCTCCGACTTAGAAAAGAAACTTTATTTGCCATCACACTGTGTTATAGCTGAAATAAACTGGATGCTGTGGTGTGCTTGTAACTTGATTTAACTTTTAAAATATGTGACTTAGAAAATAAATGTTATGTGCTTTCACAAAAGTTTCACAAAACTCTTTTTTGTTTTGTTTTAGAAACTTCACAGTTTGAAACATAGCACTTAGTTGATTACATTATTTTACTCAAATATGCAGGTCAAGAAATTGCTGTACTTAAAAAGGGACAAAACAATCACATTTTTTTGAAAGCATTTGTTTTTTGTTTGATCAAAGTGACTCATAACTAAATGTTTCAAAAATGTATTTGCGTCATGACTTAGGAGTCAGGGCAATATTTCATTTTAGGACAACAGAAAATGATTTATTAAAACTACATTCTGACTGGAGGCTACATCAGGGAGTATAAAATGACACACTATAATTTTCTTTCTCTTTTTTTTTAAATATAAGTGACACATCCTGTCTTTAAATAAGAACACAAGGTTTTTTTAATAGCAGGATGTTTGAGATGTCAGAAACAGGCAAGTTCTTTCATTTTTGGACAAAAGAAAATCACACTAAAATATATAGTAACAGACTGTGACAGTTTGTTTTGAAATAGCTTGTTTTGAAGGTAAAATTAACTGCCTGCTTTACTATGACCCGGAAAAAAAGTCGGAAAAAAGTTATTTTCTAAATGTGTTAATAACTAGTGCAGATTTTACAGAGATCGACTTGAATAAAATGAAATTTTACCATCTACTTTGTCTTTATGTTTTATGGTCCTGATGCTGATTCTTTAATCTGATGGTATTAAAAACTTACATAGTACATATAAATGTCTTCCCTAAAGTATCTCAGAGCTTCTGACTATGAATGGAACAGCCCATCTGTAGCCATTTCTACAAGAGACCATGCAACCCATTTCCCCTGAGGATAGCACATAGCTCTTCATAACTGTTCTATGAGAGATAGCGTTTACTCCCTTTGCTCTACTCTATCATTGTGGGATTGGAAAAGCAGCATCATTAACATCATGAGGTTTTTTTTTTTTTGGCTTTAATTTTAAAAGAAATATGACTAGTTTAACTACTTTAAATTGTGATCTTGTAGCTTGACAAGATAATGTTTCAAAGAACTCTGAAAGGAGATAATAAATTAAGTCCATCCTATTTCACCAAGTACAAAAAAAATCATTCAACAATCATTCAACAGACATTTTAATTAACCTTTTTTGTTAATGAACTTGAAGTGGTGGATATCAAATGAATTTTTTCAAATAAACACACTGCAGCATGTTTATGACCTTGAAAATTAATAGATAAATAAACTTTTTTCCCAACAAGTCATGATCAAGAAGCATTATTTGTGAAATGAACTTCTTGTACTGCCGCCAAAAAAAAAAAAAAACTTGAATAATGGGCCCTGTAAATCCAGTTTCTAAATGATAATGTGTCAACCAGCAATTTCACTGATTTCCATCAAGATCTATGCCATGTACGTCAGTCCTTCGCTAAGTATAGTAAGTAACCCGCAGATATTCTGTCTTTAACAGCATTACAGCATAAAAAGCCAAATGATATGCTATGTGCTTACAATGCAACTAAATTGCATAAATCACTCCTATTTAGCATAAAAAGGAGCATGTTTTTCTATATATTTGAATGGTTTATAAGACAATTCATTGACTTCTGTGGTATATTGTTTGATATTAAATGATTAGTTCAACCAAAAATAACAATTCTGTCATCAATTACTCACCCTCATGTAGTTTCAAACCTGTAAGACATTCATCTTTGGAACACAAATTATTTTTGATGAAATCCAAGAGCTTTCTGGCCCTGCATAGACAGAAATATAGTAAGGACATCATTAAAATAGTTTATGTGACTTCAGTGGGTCAATTTAAAGAAGCTACCAGAATACTTTTCGAGGACAATTTCTTCTCTTCCGTGTCAGTCTCTGCAAAGGCAAATTTTGCTGATATTTATTTCATTTGGTTGGTAACAGCCCAAATGTCTAAGAATTTGACTCAAAAGATTTTGCACACTTTTACAAAAAATACTTTTTAAAGGTTAAAATGCCCATACAATCTATTTCTATTTCTTTAAAAATATATTTAAACTTATTGGAAAAGATTAATTTCTGTCAATGTGAACTGACCACCACACAGAATATGAAGAATATAATTTTTTTTTGCTGTCAGCTGTCCATGGTAGTCCTTAAGATACCAGCACAATAACACACTCAGCAAAATATTGTCTAACTATCGTTATCGATAAAATTAAGAAAAAAAGATATTGTTTTTTGTCAGTATCGCACACCCCATTCACAAGAGTACCACAACGCATGTGTGTGGTGCTGCTGACACAGGAGCCGACGTTCTGATGTAGATCGTCCATCTCTCTTAAGGTGCGTTCACACCAGACGCGACTTAGTACGCGTAAAAGTACACGTAAAATACACGTAAAGTACGCGTGAAATACACGTAAAGTACACGTATTTGACGTGTTAAATTTGCGTGTATTTGACCCTCTTGGCTTTCCATAAAATCGCGCTATTCGTGCGTAGTTGGACGCTTGAACATTTTGAGTTTACTCGCTTCATTCGCGCATGAAATTCGCTTTATTCGCGCATGAAATTCACTTCACAACAGACGCGAATTCGCGTCATGGGAAGGGCTTCTGCAACTCGTCAATGGGAAAGTAGATTTAAAATACAGCGAATAAGCTCAATTTGCCGGCTTTAACTAGCTTGTAGTCTCAATATGTATATATACATAGCTCAAATTGAGTAAAGAGCGTTTTTTACAACTTACCAGATTGTCCGACCTCCTCACTCACTTTCTTCTAAGCAAGATCCTTTTTATTCCTATTTCTATAAAAGAACTAAGATGTATCGTACACCTCCGAGTATCCACAAGATGATTTTGTCCTCCATTGTTGTTTCGGATTCCTGCCACCGTCACTACTAGAGCAAGCTCCTGATTGGTTAACGCGGCACGAATTTTCGCCAAAGTTTAGATTTTTGAACTTGCGTGATTCGCGCGAATCAAACGTTACATGCGTCAAATGCCCGAAACGCTCAATTTGCGCCGCGGCATTCGCGCAAATTGCGTCTTTTGCACCGCCTCATTCGTGCAAATCGCGCCGCAGGGAGGTCTATCGCGTCTTTGCATTAACATGTAAATCACTCACGCTTAACGTGCCATTCACGTCTGCTGTGAACGCACCATTAGTTTATTGTCTGTATATTCTGTAACAATTAAGTAAGGCATGGGCGAAAAACTGCAAGTTTTCCTCTCTGTCTAAATCTTTAAACATATA
Source organism: Garra rufa (assembly GCF_049309525.1). Classification (NCBI taxonomy): domain Eukaryota; kingdom Metazoa; phylum Chordata; class Actinopteri; order Cypriniformes; family Cyprinidae; genus Garra; species Garra rufa. The sequence continues at coordinate 13,982,552 of NC_133372.1, forward strand.
CAAAGACTGTTTTATGTGCAGTGTGCATTCTTATCTGCTTGTAAACAAGGTGCAGCATACAGGTTCTACGTCAGAACACCATCTTCAGAAGGTGGGAGTTGCGTTGCTGTCTATACAGGGTCAGAAAGCCCTCAGATTTCATCAAAAATATCTTAATTTGTGTGCGGAGGATGGGATTGGAATGACATGAGGGTGAGTAATTAATGACACAATTTTCATTTTTGGGTAAATGTGTGCTTTCTCAGTTGAGCTTTGATGTATTTCTTGCAAATATTGAATGGACACAGTGGATTCACAGTAGCCTGTAAAACATTCAAATTCACACTAATAATTATTACCATACCAACATTTGCATCAGCCCTCAAGAGATATTGCACATATGGGAGAGCTACTTTCACTTCAGGTCAAATTACACCATATGATGCACATGTCAATTGCAGCTGTTCTAAAAATTCATCATCAGCCACAACTCTGTCATGAAACGTGTGAATTTAGCAAAGTGACCCCATTCTAATTGTCAATGTGGATCCCTGTCAGATGATCACAATAAGACTTGTCAAAGTCACCCTGTCAAAATTGGAGTGAGAAACCATAAATATCCTCTCCAAGCTGGATGCAGCTTGGCAGTGTTTCGCAGAAAAATAAGAGGTTCAAGATGACACCAAGCTCAATTAAAGCTCATCCTACTCCCTGCAGTTGGATGGCTCTGACAGTGCTAGCGTGGCTGTGGAAGCGGGGGATCAGTATATTGTATAACATCTCTTAGACTCAGCAAGCAGCTACACAGCTGCTATCCCCCCATGTCATCACCTCACACCTCTGTCCTCCATTGTGTGCCAGTAGGGCCTACTGTTACCTTTAGTGTTTTATAAAAAACCTATGTGACACTGTATTTTAGTATTTATCGATGTTCATTTATATTATTATAAGGGAAGATAGAACTTTCTTGTGGAGAAATGTCACTTCACCTCTTCACCAAACTACTAATAACACATTTTAATGTGATTTGTTACATAGTTTACATAGATTGTAAACTATGTAACCTGTCAGGGAAAGTTATGGCTTCCTCTATCTGAAAATCTGCTGGAAGAGTCTGCTGAAAAAGCACTCAAAGAATATCACTTCAAGTGCATCACGCAATGTCTGTGTACCAACAAATCATTTTCCCCACTTGCACATCACAAAACATTGTCCAGAATATTATCAGAATATTTCAGTTGCAGAGGGCAGAGTGCACGGGAGCTTTGAGAACTTTTGGCTTATCTGCTGGTTTGAAGCACCAGGAGGGATCATGTGTGTCTTCAGTCCAACTGAGCGTAGCATTCTGGGGCGGCACCCAGCTGCATCCCCCAAGCAATTGAATTAGCCAACATATTTCTGCCCTCAGACTTTTTCCTTAGCATATCATGAAGGCAAGCGTGAAAAAAAATCAAACCGCTATGAAAAAATTTCATATGTGCCATTTGTACCCCCCCAAAAAACCCCACACTGAGTATAGCTTAACTGTCTGTTTTAAAAGTTCAAATGAAGTGATGCATTAAGGTGTATAAAGGAATAAAATCCTTAAATTTTCTGAAAAATCTGGGCTCAGAAAAGCATGTTTTTTTATTAGAGGAAGCGGTGGTTTTCCTAAATCACCTGTTACACATTAGCGCTAAGTAGGATTACATAAAAAGATAAATAAAGGCTAAATATAAACTTGCACTCTCATGCTTTTGTATTTTTCTTTGTTGTTTTTTTTTAAGGCAGATTTGTCAGAGCTGTAGATTAATTGTATGGGCTCTTTCAGAAACATCTCTGAGAGTCTCTAAAGGTGAAAAAAAAAAGTGTTTAATTGAAAATGTTTTAAGGCGTCGTTCATGAATTTCACACATCTCTGGCCAGATTTACTAAACAGGGCAAATTAGTGCAAAAGCACAATCTCATAAAAGCAGGGAAGGAGTGGAGAGTTCTGCAGGTGATCTACTCCATAATGACCCATGCAATCTACCAAGGGCTTTAAATTTCGCATCTGAAAGGGCAATAAGGTTCACAAATCACTAATGTTTCACTTCAATGATCATTCTTGCCACTAAATGTATGTTAATAAACTAACATGTTAAAATACAAATTAAGTCACCAATTAAACCCTGGGTTTCACTAGCCAAGAAACAAATTGAGTCACAACACTAAATTTTAGACATATGCGACCATGGACCACAAAACGTCTCAGGTTATGAATGTAACCCTGGTTCCCTGAGGGAACAAGACGGAAGTATAAAAGCATGTGCGTTGAAGACAGCGTCAGCCTCTGGAATGAAGCAAGCGCTGCAGGGATGCGGGAATTATGGCCCTCGACGCAGTGTCTCGTTCCCTCAGGGAACCAGGGTTACATTCGTAACCTGAGACGTTACCTTTCCGGGAACTTCGAGCTGCGTCAGAAACGCTTTGGGGAACGAGATGTCCACGCCCCCAGAATTCCAAGTCCCTGCCTAGGGTCTGCTAGGACAAGGGTGGAAAGAAATGTGCCTGGGGAACATGCCAAAACACGAAAAAGTCTCCGCCTGGGGAACTGCCAGGACAAGGAGGGATAAGTCTCTGCCTAGGGAAATTGCTAGGACAAGAGTGGTAGTACACATCTGTCTGGGGAAACTGCCAGAACAAGAGGGATGGAAAAAACTCTGCCTAGGGAAATTGCTAGGACAAGAGTGGTAGTACACCTCTGTCTGGGAAACTGCCAGAGCAAGAGGGATAAATTCCTTTGCATAGTAAGAGAATGATAATACACCTCTGCCTGGGAAACTGCCAGGACGAGAGCAATAAGGGCTGCGCCTAGGAGATTGCTAGGACGTTAATGGGAAATAAGTGCCCGGTGAACATGCCAGGACACGAAAAAGTCTCCGCCTGGGAAACCGCCAGGACAAGAAGGGATAAGTCTCTGCCTAGGGAAATTGATAGGACAAGAGTGGTATTACACCTCTATCTGGGAAACTTCCAGAGCAAGAGGGAAAAATTTCTTTGCATAGTAAGAGAATGATAATACACCTCTGCCTGGGAAACTGCCAGGACGAGAGTGATAAGGGCTGCGCCTAGGAGATTGCTAGGACATCAGTGGGAAATAAGTGCCTGGTGAACATGCCAGGACACAAAAAAGTCTCCACCTGGGGAACCGCCAGGACAAGGAGGGATAAGTCTCTGCCTAGGGAAATTGCTAGGACAAGAGTGGTATTACACCTCTGTCTGGGGAACTGCCAGAACAAGAGGGATAGAAATCTCTGCCTAGCGAGAGCTAGGGCAAGAGGATAGAAGGGCCAGGAGCGGCTCTGAGGTCAAGTTCATAGAACCTGACAAATGTAAGAGGTGAGGACCAACCCGCAGCACTGCAGATGTCCTGAATAGGGACACCTGCCAGCAGAGCTTTAGAGGCAGCCACGCCTCGAGTAGAGTGAGCCTTGACTCCCACGGGTGCTCGCACTGGACACATGCAATTATACTTCCGATGGTCGGGCTCCACGAATGGAGGAGGATAGAAGGCCTGGAGTGTAAACGGCTGTGGTACTGAGGAAGGGACCTTAGGGACATACCCAGCTCTAGGGTAGAGGAAGGCTTTGGCCAGTCCGGGTGCAAAGTCGAGATAAGAAGGGGCCACTGAAAGGGCCTGTAGGTCCCCTACTCTCTTGAGAGAGGTAAGTGCAAGAAGCAAGGCTATCTTGATGGTAAGCATACGATCAGAGATCTCCTCTATAGGCTCAAAAGGAGACCTACAGAAAGCTTCAAGCACCACAGTGAGATCCCACGTAGGGACCCTCGGTTTTACTCAAGGCCTCAGCCTGAGTGCACCACGAAGAAAACGTGTGACCAAGAGGTTTCTACCCATTGACAGGCCACCAAGAGGGGCGTGGTAGGCCGATAAAGCCGCCACGTACACCTTCAAGGTGGAGTGGGCTAACCCTGCGGAAAAGCGAGACTGCAGAAACTCCAGTACTGTACCAATCGGTCAGTGAACTGGGTCTAATAGGCGTTCTCTACACCATGAGGTGAACAAATTCCATTTAAGGCCATAAAGTTTCCTTGTAGAAATAGCTCTAGATTGAAGGATGGTCTCAACAACCTCAGTTGAGAGACCAACGTCTATGAGTTGTGCCTCCTCAGGGGCCACACCCATAACTTCCACATCTTCGGGCGAGATGCCCCTGGCCTGGGAGAGGAGGTCCCTCCTAACGGGAATCTCCCATGGAGAGCCGTCGAGGAGGGCAATTATGTCCGAGAACCATACTCGGGCCGGCCAGTATAGGGCTACTAGTAGCAGACGGACCCCGTACCGGCGTACTCTTTCTAGAACTCCCGGGAGCAGAGCGATCGGGGGAAAAGCGTACAGACGTAGCCTCGGCCACGTCTGTACCATAGCATCCAGACCCAGAAGAGCTGGGTGAAATAGAGAGAACCAAAGGGGACATTGCGATGTCTCCCGAGTCACAAAGAAGTCCACCTGAGCTTGGCCAAACACTCTCCAAATCTGCTTCACCACGTCCGGGTGGAGGATCCATTCCCCGGGCCTGGCCCCTGCCTCGACAGGACGTCTGGTCCCACATTGAGACGTCCAGGGATATGAACTGCTCTTAATGAGAGAAGTTTTCCCTGTGACCACAGGAGGATCTGGTATGCCAGCTTGTACAAGGGGCATGAACGCAGGCCCCCCTGGTGATTGATATAATAAACTACCGCCGTGTTGTCGGTGCGGACCAACACGTGACGGTCTCTCAGGTCCGGGAGAAAGTACTTCAGGGCCTGAAATACAGCCAGCATAGTTGAGTATGCGGATGCCCTGGAGTCGCAAAGGAGCCAGAGCAGCATCCACACACTTTGTAAATGTCCGGGGTGAGAGTGGTAGGCCGAAAGGAAGAACTCTGTATTGGTAAGCTTCGCCCCTGAAAGCGAACCTCAGAAACTTCCTGTGTTGGGGAAGGATGGAGACGTGAAAATAAGCGTCTTTTAGATCTATCGTGACAAACCAGTCCTCGGACCTGATTTGAGACACGACCTGCCTGACAGTTAACATTTTGAACTTCAGCTTTCTGACTGAGCGGTTCAACCGTCTGAGATCTAGAATGGGCTGCAGCCCTCCATCCTTCTTGGGAACAATGAAATACCGGCTGTAGAACCCAGAGTCTCTGTCTTGAAGAGGGACCACTTCGATGGCCTCCTTCCTCAGAAGAGATTCTACTTCTTGTTCCATTACCAGACTCTGCTCAGGGCTTACAAGAGTAGGAAACACCCCGTTGAAAGGTGGCAGCGGAGCGCTGAACTGGATATAATAGCCTTTCTCTACAGTACGCAGGACCCATGAAGACACATTCGGCAGTAGTTTCCACGCTGCCAGAAAGTGTACTAAGGGAACCAGCCTCTCGAGACTGGTTTCTGGTATTATTTGAGATATTAATTCGGTGGCCTGTAACAGCTGACTGGCAGGAGACACTTGAACTAACTGCTCTAGGGACCCCCGTAGGGGTGGCAAACCCGTCGTCAAGTTCCTTAAGCAGGTCAGCCTGGTATGCTTGTAAAATAGACTTAGTATAGAGGCAAGCACCAGCCTGACCTGCAGCCATGTACGCCTTGCCCACCAAGCCCGAGGTTGTCTTGAGAGGCTTGGAGGGCAAGGACGGAGCCTTCAATGATGATGCCAGGCCGGGTGACAGATAGCTGGCTAGCGTCTGTTCAACCCGCGGCATCATCTTTTAGCCACGCTCGTCCAACCCACCAACATTACCGTAGTAATTGGAGGAGGGGATGAACAAGTGGGCTGAGAATGGTTTTTCCCACTATCTAGACAGTTCAGCGTGCAGATTGGGGAAAAACGGAAGGCTCCGTTTTGGAGGTGCTGACTTAGTCCGCAGAAAACGCTCATCGAGCTTACTTCTCTGCGGCTCATGTTATTGTTCGGCGGGCCAACTGATATTTAATTTTGCTACCGCACTAGTCAGCACCTCCAGCAGCTCCTCATACTGAGGGGATCGGTTTGGGGGCGGTTGTTCACCAATGCTCTCCACATCAACCTCCTCGGAGGAAGACAGGAGAAGCGTTGAAGCCTCCACCTGGAGGGAAGGAACCGCAGCGCGGGCTTCCTCATCCAGAAGGAGGTCTATCAATCCACCAGGTGAGGAGGGAGATAGAGGTTCACCCGTCTCCATTCCCTCTAGTAGATCGAGCTGCGAACCCCACGAGTGCAGCTGCCACTCCGCCTCAGCGGAAGCGGGGCCAGACCCGCGAGGAACGCTGGTGAAGGCTCCCTCCTCAAAGAGAGCCTTCCGAGAGCAGAGCACCCGCAGTGGAAGCCGATCACACTGCGGGCAGCCAGCCCCCTCAAGGGCTGACTGTGCATGCTCTGCTCCCAAGCAGACCACACACAGACCGTGTGTATCCCCACCAACAATGAAACGTTGGCAGGGAGGGACACACCGTCTGTGTGGCTGCACAACCGCTTTAAAAATCTTTTTTTCCCCTTTTCTAGAAGTCATAGCTGCTCAAACAAAAGCAGTGCAAATTGGCACAGAAAAACAGCGAGCTAGACAGAGACAGACCAACATAGAGCACTTTGCTGAATGACAAAAGCTGATGCTGTCTTCAACGCACATGCTTTTATACTTCCTGGTCGCTTACGTCCCCACGTCGGTGACGTCACTCCCGTTATCTGATTGGTTACAGACTACGTTCAGAGCGTGGTTTGCCAATGGCATTCCCCAAAGCGTTTCTGACGCAGCTAGAAGTTTCCGGAAGGGAACCAGCGTTAGGTAGCACGGGTATATTTGTAGCAATAGCCAGAAATACATTGTATGGGTCATTATTATATTTTTCTTTTATGCCGAAAATCACTAGGTTATAAAGTAAAGATCATGCTCCATGAAGATATTTTGTAAATTTCCTATTAATATATCAAAACTTAATTTTTGGTTAGTAATATGCATTGCTAAGAACTTCATTTGGACAACTTTAAAGGTGGTTTTCTCAATATTTAGATTTTTTGCACCCTCAGATTCCAGATTTTCAAATAGTTGTATCTTGGTTAAAATATTGTCCTATCCTAACAAACCATAAATCAATGGAAAGCTTATTTGTTTGTCAGCTTTCAGATGTATATTCATGGGAGACAACAAGATTTATATTGTCATCCATTAATATAAAAAAAACTATTCAGAGAGTTGTCGTGACTGAAATTATCTCCCTAAATCATTGCAACTTTAAGTATATCATAGAAATAATTGGTGTTAAAATTTTCTAAAATTATCTTGGTCCTTATGATACTTTGCTGGGAGATCCTTTGAACCCTCCCCCAGCTCCAACTGTCTAGATCTGCTGTGGGGTGTTACTATATGTATGCTTACTTGTGCAGTAGCAACTTCATGCTCAGAACAGCCATAGCAAGTCTCCATGCTTGATCTGGAGGAGCAATATGCACCGATCAGGCGTAACATTCTGACCACTGACAGGTGTACTGACAAGTGAATAGCACTGATTATCTGTTCATCACGGCACCTGTTAGTGGGTGGACGTATTAGGCAGCAAGGGATAATTTTGTCCTCAAAGTTGATGTGTTAGAAGCAGGAAAAATGGTCAAGTGTTAGATGACTGGGTCAGAGCATCTCCAAAACTGCAGCTCTTGTGGGGTGTTCCCAGTTTGCAGTGGTCATTATCAATCAAAAGTGGTCCAAGGAAGGAAAAGTGGTGAACCAGCGACAGGGTCATGGGCGGCCAAGGCTCACTGATGCATGTGGGGAGTAATATCACCGGCCCTGTTGTATCATATCTTTCTTTACTCTTAGTCTTTCTCTAAGATGTCCTTTGAGTAATAAAAAGTGCACTTACTGACCTTTGGAGACCCAGGAGGCAGTCCCTGGAAAGTAATAGACAAAGTAGGACAATTCAATACATCATGGTACTACATGTATACAGAAAATCATGACAGCCAGACACAATCTCATACTTCAATTTCGTAACAGAACTGGCATCATCAATCAATGGACCTAATGTTTAAACTTTCAGTTCAGTTGTGGAACAATTGAAACTAGTAAGCATGTCTGACACACCAAATGTGGTCTTGTTATGTTGTGCTATTGACACCAGAACAAAATTCATAAGAAATCCAAAGAAATGACAAGACAGATACCCGCTATGCAGAGGGTCTGGAACTCAGCGGGGTTCTGGGGAGATGTCAGGAAGCATCAGCCGCTGAGTGCCAGCCAGACTCTAACTGCTCTGCTCATGGTCACATCTAGATGATGTGACGGACAGCCATGCCAGAAAACATCAGTCAAATTATCATACTGCACTAATGATAGTGCTGAAGTGAAGGAAAAGATCCCCTGGCAATGAAAAATAAAGAAGAATGTGTGAATGACAAGTTTATGAGTAATAAAATTCTCTTGATCGTAATTAGACACAGAAAGAGAGAGTTTGTGTTTCTTATTATCACACAGCGATTTGCCTTCATGCAAGATTCGTTCTACCTATTAAAGCTTGAAATGGAAAAACAGAAAAAACTAGGACTACAAAGAAATAGAAAAAACTACTTCACAAAGACAGGATAAACACACGCCATGAGATGAGTGACCACAAACATGGCTATCAAAGCATCATGCCACACAGGGTTTGGATAATTCAGTTGATTCTGTCCTTCTGGACTGTTTTGCTCATACAAACTCATCTTTATGTGAGTATTCCCTAAATTAATGTAGAATCAACATAAAATAAGTAAAATTACATTTGTTTAATGGCATGTTCCATGGCTAGTATTGCCAAATACTATCAAGAGTATTGCTAATACAATTACCTATTTTCAAAATCTGATTATAGACATTTAAAAGTATATTTAAATATTTTTTACATTTAAAAAGCAATCTGTAAATTATTAGACTACTGTTTTTGTTTAGCACTAAATAACAATAACAGAACATGGTTGATCTTATAACAACTTTTGATTTAAATAAACTTACAGCAATCATCCCGTAAACATTATAATGAATGTGTCATAGCTTTGCTTCTATTTATGAGAATTAACTCCAGATGTCTCGCTGTCTCTTTCATTACTCTCTCTGCTCGCCTGTTTGAATGAGAGATATTATTTCACTTTTAAGATCAGGGACGTGCAGAGAATTTTTTATGTGTATAATTATAAAAATAAAGTCCATTGTGTGTTCTTTAAATGCTTACACCTCATATAATAGGTGGTACTTGGGCTTTATTTAATGAACAATGATAGTTTCATCAAACAGTAAACGGTATATCAAGATCCCACTCCACCTCACATTATCCAATGAAATCTGAGCTTGTTTAAGACAAACACAATCTATAGCAAAGCAATGACATCTCAGACTAAAAGATATAAGACCCATTCGTTACTGTTTTTTATAGATAGATAGATAGATAGATAGATAGATAGATAGATAGATAGATAGATCATCTTGATCTTTTTGTTGTATATTAATTACTTGTAAAATTGTAAAGTCTCTTGATATGGCCAAAACCAGAGAAATATTAATGCTGAATCATGCGTGACAACAGGATGATTTTAATAATGCTCAAGGAATTCAAGGAATTTCATTAAACCCTCATCAGTACATCAGTACTACAACTACAAAGTGGGCCCAATATTTGTTAAACCGACAAACAATTTAATAGGAAACAGACAAATTCTTTTCAAAATCGATTATGCAAAAAAGCGTCATTATTTCCTAAGTGAATACTGGTGTCCTCAGCTGCGTTGCCCTAAGGAGTTGAACCCTAGTGATGGCTAATTAAACACGAACATGATTGATGATTTGTTATCCTTGTCAGTGACTGATACTCAAAAATGTCTCTGAATACTTTTAACCTGAAGCACACACCAAGCAGCCTGTGTTCTTGTAAGTAGGACAGCAAAGGCTTGTCTTGAGATCCTCGTAAAGCATGTAAAGAATAACCACATGCACAGTCAGAGTATGATAGAAAGTATTGACTTGATTTCCTTTTATAGTGTATCATAAGAAACTGAGAAATGTCTGTCTGAAATATCTAAATATACGTGGTATCAACAAATTATGATGGCTATGCAGGGTTGTCCAGGTGGTTTTGGATAAGACCACCAGGTGTGACCTAGTTATCCCTTTAGTTATTTTGATAGGCCAATGCACAAGGATCAAAGGAACAAAATTATTTCCTTAAATAACTTCTTGCTGTTACCGCTATATTTGCATCTTCCTTTCTGCCCACTGGCAACTCTCAACATCCTGCCAAGTCTACTGCCTCAGGTCCTCCAAATGTCTCATTTTATGTAAACTCAACCTATAGGTCTCTGGATTGAATCAAGTATTAAGCCATTTTTTTTTTGCATTGGTATAATTATTTGAGCTACGCCAATAACTCTTTCCAGGTGTCACTATAAGAGCTGAGCAAACTGTGTCTGTGTCTGTGTGTGTGTGTGTACCGTATTTTTGGGTAAAATGTGAACCCAAAAGTAAGCAAAACCTGACAAAATCTCCAAAAGCCTCTCTTTGGGGATGTCATCATTTGTAAAACTGGTATAAAAATAAAGTAAACAACATTTTTTTTTGTTATTATTGTAAAAATGCAGACAGTTTGTGAGGGCTAGAGGTATATATATATATATATATATAACCAGAACGAACTGTTGTATAAATATATACATATATATATATATATATATATATATGTGTGTGTGTGTGTGTGTGTGTGTGTGTATATATTTATACAACAGTTCGTTCTGGTTCTCAAATCTGATTGGTTGAGAACCGTGAGATATTCTACTGGCATCGCTACAGGAACACTCCGCGTGTTCTAGCCGGGTCTGTTTTTTTATTTTTCGGAGTGTCATGGCGGACGTCCAAATCCCGTATCATTTTATAAATAATACTCATTTTGTCTCATGTTTTAACAGTTGTGTCACGTTTTAACAGTGTAGTTTTAAGAGGTTTTCAGGGTGAGAATGTACTTGTTTATAGTTCAAATATGCAGTTTGTTAAAAAGGTTATCTATTTGAAAATTTGCTTCGTCGGTTTCGGACGTGCCAGAGCCATATCGTCAGGGAGCGTTCTGCACTCATCAATCCGCTCTAGAGCGCTCTCACCACGGCCAGATCTTCTGGAATTTACCACTGGCTCTGCTCTCTGTAGTGGTTACACATGACATGTAATTCGTTATGGGTAAATCTAACAGGCAGTCTTTGGACTCATTAATCTATTATTTGTTCCAGAGAAGAAGATAATTCAGGTAGCATGTTTATGTAAATTCAATGCTGAATGCTGCCTTTTTGATGCCTGTTTTTGTAGTTGTTTATTAAATATTATTACTCAATAAATAAAAATATATATAAACTATATTTTAAATAATGTGTTTAATAATAGTATTTAGTACTGAGAAAGGTGCGTGTATTCGGTTTTAGTTAATGACATTGTTCCGCCTTTAGATGGCGACAAGAGACCGTTTTATGAGTGAGCAGTTAATAGTGACTTTGGGACTTTAAAACTGATAAGTTAAGCGGAAGTTATTTTTTGCTTCAACAACAGTTTGCTACAGCGAATAATTGCACTGAGCAGCAAAATCACCTTTAACAGATGAACGGATATTAATGCTTTCTTCAGTAAACATTCAAACTAATGTCATATCATCATGAATATGAATAATGAATGCTCTATCAGATGCAGGTAACGTTAATCACTCGCTCAGTCCATCTGTCTCATACCTGATACAGTGAGGTTTCAATACAGTAATACAATAGGCTTTCAGTGAAGCAACTCAACATTCCTTCGTTACTAGTTCTAAAGTGACGTTTTGGAATTAGTAACGGAGCTTAGCTCAGCTGATCAACCGTCAAACTTTGATTTGAATCTGTGGCGGAAGGAATAGTTCACAAAAAAGAGGGCTTTTAAATTCACTCCGTTGTTATTTTGTTTATGTATTTACACACTCGTGCCGTCGGAACTCTGTGATTACCTATGGCACTCGGCCTGCGGCCTCGTGCCTATGGCGAATCACAACCGTGCCGATATACAGCCATATCTCAAGTCTACGAGTGTGATATTGCTCATATATATATACAGTGAGGCCAATAAATATTTGATCACCCTGTGATTTTGCAAATTCTCTTACTTAGAAATCATGGAGGGGTCTACAATTTTCAGCATAGATGCATTTCTACTATGAGAGACCGAATCTAAAAATAAAAATCTGAAAATAATATTGTATGATTTTTTTTAACAATTTATTTGTGAATTACTGTGTCAAATAAGTATTTGATCACTTGCTTATCAGCCAGATTTCTGACCCTCAAAGACCTGTTATTTTGCTTTTAAATAGTCCAGCTACTCTCTGCTTATGATTCTAAATTAGTAGCACCTGTTTGAGGTTGTTAGCTGTCATAAAGACACTTGTGCACCCCACAATCAGCCAAAGTGTAAGTAGCAACATGGGCAAAACCAAAGAGCTGTCAAAAGACACAAGAGACAAAATTGTAGACCTTCACAAAGCTGGAAAGGGCTACGGGGCAATTGCCCAGCAGCTTGGTGAAAAAAGAATAACTGTTGTAGCAATTGTCAGAAATGTCCCTTGGACTGGGGCCCAATGGAAGATCTCTCCTCGTGGGGTATCAATGATGATAAGAATGGTGAAGAATCAGCCCAGAACTACACGGGAGGAGCATGTATCAGTAATACAAGACGTCATGGTTTAAAATCTTGCATCGCACGGAAGGTTCCCCTGCTTAAGTCAGCCCATGTCCATGCCCGTCTGAAGTTTGCCAAGGACCATCTGGATGATCCAGAGGAGTCATGGGAGAAAGTCCTGTGGTCAGATGAGACCAAAATAGAACTTTTTGGTCTTAACTCTATTTGCCGTGTTTGGAGCAAGAAGAATGATGAGTATCATCCCAATAATACCATACCTACAGTGAAGCATGGGGCTGAAAGCATCCTGCTCTGGGGGTGTTTTTCTGCACAGGGGACAGGACGACTGCACTGTATTAAGGAGAGGCTGAATGGGGCCATTTTTATGGTACATTTTGGGCAAAAACTTCCTTTCCTCAGTCAGAGCATTAAAGATGGGTCGTGGCTGGGTCTTCCAACATGACAATGACCCAAAGCACACAGCCAGGAAAACCGAGGAGTGGCTCCATAAGAAGCATATCAAGGTTCTGGAGTGGCCTAGCCAGTCTAGAGAGCATCTGTATGGAGGAGTGGGCCAAAATCCCTCCTGCAGTGTGTGCAAACCTGGTGAAGAACTACAGGAATCGTTTGACCTCTGTTATTGTTAACAAAGGCCTCTGTACCAAATATTAAATTTTTCTGACTCAAGTGATCAAATACTTATTTGACACAGTAATTCACAAATTTTTATTTTTAGATTCTGTCTCTCACAGTGGAAATGCACCTATGCTGAAAATTGTAGACCCCTCCATGATTTCTAAGTAAGAGAACTTGCAAAATCACAGGGTGATCAAATATTTAATGACCTCGCTGTATGTAATGTCCCCATTTTGGATACAGTGAGGGTAAAAATTATTTGATCCCCTGCTTATTTGATTTTGTACGTTTGCCAACTGACTAAGAAATGATCAGTCTATAATTTTAATGGTAGGTTTAGTTGAACAGTGAGAGACAGAATAACAAATAAAAAAAATCCAGAAAAACTCATTTCAAAAAAGTTATCAATTTATTTGGATTTTAATGAGTGAAATAAGTATTTGACCCCTTCACAAAACGATGATGATTTAGTATTTGGTGGCAAAACCCTTACTGGTGATCGCAGAAGTCAGACGTTTCTTCTAGTTGCCCACCAGGTTTGCACACATCTCAGGAAGGATTTTGTCCCACTCCTCTTTGCAGATTTTCTGTGGGATTAAGGTCTGGAGACTGGCTAGGTCACTCCAGGACCTTAATGTACTTCTTCTTAAGCCACTCCTTTGTTTCCTTGCCTGTGTGTTTTTGGGTCATTGTCATGCTGGAATACCCATCCACGACACATTTTCGATGCCCTGACTGAGGGAAGGAGGTTCTCACCCAAGATTTGATGGTACATGGCCCTGTCCATCGTCCCTTTGATGCGGTGCAGTTGTCCTGTCCCCTTATCAGAAAAACACCTCCAAAGCATAATGTTTCCACCTCCATGTTTTAGGTGGTGATGGTGTTCTTGGGGTCATAGGCAGCATTCTGCTTCCTCCAAACACGGCGAGTCAAGTTGATGCCAAAGAGCTCAATTTTGGTCTCATCTGACCACAACACTTTCACCCAGTTCTCCTCTGAATCATTCATATGTTCATTGGCAAACTTCAGACGGGCCTGTACATGTGCTTTCTTGAACAAGGGGACCTTGCAGGCACTGCAGGATTTCAGTCCTACACGGCGTAGTGTGTTACCAATTGTTTTCTTGGTGACTATGGTCCCAGCTGCCTTGAGATCATTGACAAGATCCTCCCGTGTAGTTCTAAATCCTCACCGTTCTCATGATCATTGAAACTCCACAAGCAAAGATTTGCATGGAGCCCCTTGAGGGAGATTGACGGTTATTTTGTGTTTTTGATTTGTGTATTTTGATTTGCGAAAAATCACACCAACTGTTGTCACCTTCTCACCAAGCTGCTTGGCGATGGTCTTGTAGCCCATTCCAGCCTTGTGTAGGTCTACAGTCTTGTCCCTGACATCCTTAGACAGCTCTTTGGTCTTGGCCATGGTGGAGAGTTTGGAATGTGATTGATTGACTGCTTCTGCTTACCTTTCATACAGGTAACAAGCTGAGATTAGGAGCACTCTCTTAAAGGGAGTGCTCCTAATCTCAGCTCATTATCTGTATAAAAGACACCTGAGAGCCAGATATCTTGCTGATTGATAGCAGGGATCAAATATTTATTTCACTCATTAAAATGCAAATCAATTTATATATTTTTTTAATTCGTTTTTCTGTATTTTTTTGTTGTTGTCTCTCACTGTTATTCTGTCTCTTACAAATACTGTTTTTCCTCACTGTAGTAAATGTGTGTGTGTGTGTGTGTGTGTGTGTGTGTGTGTGTGTGTGTGTGTGTGTGTGTATCAGAAAACAGGATGATATGTTACAAAATGGCACACAAACATCTGAAAATCTAAAAAGATGTCAATATAGCTGATTGACATCTTTCCATCCCATGTGGTGGTTATGGTTTCCTGCCAAAAGCAATATGAGATTTAAAGACACATCAAACAACTATTTTGAACTTCTATAAAGGTTAAAATCTATTTAGGAAGTCATTTATTTGTTATGATTCATTGACTGCCTGAAGCAACTGGGAAAAGCAAAGTGCTGTTTTGCCTATTTACAGTTGAAACAGGAGGAGATCAGCAGGGAATTTTTTTGACTGTGACGTTAGGTTAACCGCAAGGATATCTAAAAATAAATAGTCTAAAAGTATCCTGAGGGCAAACATCTCAGGCGTTATATGAGGAAAAAAAAATCTTGGATTTCAATCTTTTCCTGACTGTAGTGACAAGGAGACTTTATTATAAGGAAAATAAATTCCCTGCTTTCAAAAACAGCTGGGCCATCTGACCATGACATAAAGTGACGGTTTATTTTGAATATTCACTTAACAAATTTATATAATGGTGTCCAGACTTTTTGGTGGAACACTTCTGTACAACAGCTTTTTCAATAGTTGGGTCAGCTAGAGTTCATGGTCATCTTTGACTGCCATGATGTCTCATTGTTTTTCCTAGTGGTGTGAATGTTTGTTTGTTTGCAGGAACTTACATTTCTCATGGTAGACTAATCCCTTCCTGAGCTTTCGAAATCTTTTGAAGATTTATTTTAATAAATCTTCAGCACATGGGTCACAGAGTCTCTGAATGTTTAGATATCATCAACTGTTGTATTCCTCTTTACTTTTGGCAAGGCAGAAGACTTCAGCTGGCTAATCAACTTTAAAATTACACACGGAGATGTAACAGCTGTGTATCAACTTTGGTGACCTGTTCAATGGGGATATTCTATGAAAACCAATGATGATTACATATAATCTTGATACAAATGTATCTTCCATTCATTCAATAAAAAAAACATCTAAAAGAGATGAATGTCTGTAATTATGAATAATTTCAGGTCTAATTTTGTGCAACTTGATTATAATACATTTCTGTCCTCTTTCAGATAAATTTATTAGGTTACATTTTAATCAATGGCTTATGTCACCTTTAATTCACCCAGAATGCAGAACAATCATAAAATTCATTAAGCAACACAATCCTGGCAATTTTCTCTATTATCATTTTGCTAAAAGGTTTGCCTTTATGTAAAAAAAAGAAGAAAAAAAAAAGATTTGTTTGTGTGCCATTTAGTGTGTCGGTCACCTAGTAGAAACTGACAAGGGAACAATCTCTGTAAAGAAATACATTTGCTAGCTTTTCATATTTCAGTTCTCATCGACTTCAAACATAATACTGCTGTAAATAAATGAATAATACCCGGTTCACTTAAGGAGTCGATACCCCAATATCCTCTCTCGTTTGAGTCATGTCATGTTCTGCTGCCAGTGTGCCCTCAAGCAAACAATATTTCTGTTATGAGCCACCCCCTCATTCACTTTAAGCAACAATCTGAGAAAAATTTACTGTGGCTAAAAGTGTGAGAAATTTAATGTGGCTAAAAGTGTGAGAAATGTTTGTCATTACAGTTACAATCAGCTGCTTGAAATTGATAATGTGAAAAGAAATTACAAGCTCACACATCAAGAAAATCTTGATCTGCCAGTTGATTGACCTGGAGCATATGTATGACAATTTCTTACCTTTTCCAACTATTTTTCCAATTAAATTCTGAGCCCTGTGTCTTACTACAATATCCTGTCATCAATTTCCCAGCATTTGCTTTCAAATCATGCTAGACGTTTTAGATTTGTGACCTTTTGGTGTGTTTTGCATTTCTTCCAGATGTCATTTCGCTCACTCCACACACTATATGATCATAAGCACTAACAGAGAGACTTGTTAATGGACCTCTGGATCATCTCAAATGTCAGACTTCTTATAATATGAGATCACTGTCACAATGTTCCGTTTTCAAGTGCCTGTGAGTCATGGCCATGAGGAATCTTAAGGGCTTGGTTTTACATGCAAAAACCCTGGGTATGCAATGTGCAGTATGCTTCTATGAATGCGAAAAAATACTGGATCATAATTGGAAAGCTTTTTTATTATGTTGCAACAGTACAATATTTGTGGTTGTGTAAAGAATTGAATTAACATCCATTATACAGAGGGTGGTGTTTTGAATTGACACCTTGTGACTCAGCCTTCAGTGTACCCTGTATAATATTGTGCTCTGTGGTGATGTAGTTAATACATATGTATGGCTGATGTCTGAGTGTCAGACAGTGGGTGACATATAACAAGGATAATCAATGCATTATGAATTTAGAGGCCTTCAGTAAAACAGTTTAGCCTTATGCATGGAAAAAAAAAAATGCCGGAACATGACTAAACAGACAGGGTCATGGTGAGCATAAATCCATTTATTAAAGTATTTGGTACGTGGTGAAATGACTGGGCAAGGTAACAAAACTTGAGTCAGAATCCATCTTTCCTCTGCAGAATGTCAAGAGACTGCAAAATTGTAGTTTAAGAAGAACTTCAATCTCTGATTTACATATACAGTTAAAGTCAAAAGTTTACATACCTTGCAGAACTGGCGAAATGTTAATTATTTTAGCAAAATAAGAGGGATCATACAAAATGCATGTTATTTATGATTTAGTACTAACCTTAATGAGGTATTTCACGTAAAAGATGTTTACATATAGTCCATGAGAAAAAGTTATAGTTTCAGTTAATTGTTATCTGAATTATTTATTTATTTATTTATTTATTTATTTGTATTTTTTGTTTGTTTGTTTGTTTTGTTTAGTTATAGTTGTTCATGAGTACCTTGTTTGTCCTGAACAGTTAAACTGCTCACTGTTCTTTAGAAAACCCTTCAGGTCCCACAACTTCTTTGGTTTTTCAGCATTTTTGTTTATTTGAACCCTTTCCAACAATGACTGTATGATTTTGCGATCCATCTTTTCACACTGAGGACAACAGAGGGACTCATATGCAACTATTACAGAGGGTTCAAATGTTCACTGATGCTTTAGAAGTAAACACAATTCGTTAAGAGCCAGGGGGTGAAAACTATCCATAAAAACACAGTGGGACAGCCCCCATACAGGGCCGGTACCAGAAGGGTGGTGGGGGAATACATTCATGGGCCATGCTCAAGGGCTACAGTGCCCTTTACTTATATTGGCACCTTGGGTACATATGAGCAAAGGTGGCTGTGAAAATAAATCTGCATCATTTGTCCTTTTTGTCTTTCATTAATAAAAATCACAAAAACTTAGTCATAGAAATAGTCTATCTATCTATCTGAATCATGCTAACAATATGCTAGTCATGCTAGAATCATGCTAGTGACTTGCTAGTCATGCTAAAATCATGCTAGTGACATGCTAGTCATGCTAAAATCATGCTAGTGACTTGCTAGTCATGCTAGTGACATGCTAGTCACGCTAAAATCATGCTAGTCACTTGCTAGTCATGCTAAAATCATGCTAGTGACAGCTAGCGACTTGCTAGTCATGCTAGAATCATGCTAGTGACTTGCTAGTCATGGTAAAATCATGCTAGTGACATGCTAGTCATGCTAAAATCATGTTAGTGACTTGCTAGTCATGCTAAAATCATGCTAGTGACTTGCTAGTCATGCTAGTGACTTGCTAGTCATGCTAAAATCATGCTAGTGACATGCTAGTCATGCTAAAATCATGCTAGTGACTTGCTAGTCATGCTAAAATCATGCTAGTGACATGCTAGTCATGTTAAAATCATGCTAGTGACTTGCTAGTCATGCTAAAATCATGCTAGTGACATGCTAGTCATGCTAAAATCATGCTAGTGACTTGCTAGTCATGCTAAAATCATGCTAGTGACATGCTAGTCATGCTAAAATCATGCTAGTGACTTGCTAGTCATGCTAGTGACATGCTAGTCATGCTAAAATCATGCTAGTGACTTGCTAGTCATGCTAAAATCATGCTAGTGACAGCTAGCGACTTGCTAGTCATGCTAGAATCATGCTAGTGATTTGCTAGTCATGCTAAAATCATGCTAGTGACATGCTAGTAATGCTAAAATCATGCTAGTGACATGCTAGTCATGCTAAAAATCATGCTAGTGACTTGCTAGTCATGCTAAAATCATGCTAGTGACATGCTAGTCATGTTAAAATCATGCTAGTGACTTGCTAGTCATGCTAAAATCATGCTAGTAACATGCTAGTCATGCTAAAATCATGCTAGTGACTTGCTAGTCATGCTAAAACCATGCTAGTGACATGCTAGTCATGCTAAAATCATGCTAGTGACAGCTAGCGACTTGCTAGTCATGCTAGAATCATGCTAGTGACTTGCTAGTCATGCTAAAATCACATGCTAGTCATGCTAAAATCATGCTAGTGACTTGCTAGTCATGCTAAAATCATGCTAGTGACATGCTAGTCATGCTAAAATCATGCTAGTGACTTGCTAGTCATGCTAGAATCATGCTAGTGACATGCTAGTCATGCTAAAATCATGCTAGTGACTTGCTAGTCATGCTAGTGACATGCTAGTCATGCTAAAATCATGCTAGTGACTTGTTAGTCATGCTAAAATCATGTTAGTCATGCTATTATCATGCTAGTGACATGCTAGTCATGCTAGAATCATGCTAGTGACTTGCTAGTCATGCTAAAATCATGCTAGTGACAGCTAGTGACTTGCTAGTCATGCTAGAATCATGCTAGTGACTTGCTAGTCATGCTAAAATCAAGCTAGTCATGCTATTATCATGCTAGTGACATGCTAGCGACTTGCTAGTCATGCTAGAATCATGCTAGTGACTTGCTAGTCATGCTAAAATCATGCTAGTCATGCTATTATCATGCTAGTGACATGCTAGCGACTTGCTAGTCATGCTAGAATCATGCTAGTGACATGCTAGTCATGTTAAAATCATGCTAGTGACTTGCTAGTCATGCTAAAATCATGCTAGTGACTTGCTAGTCATGCTAGAATCATGCTAGTGACTTGCTAGTCATGCTAAAATCATGCTAGTGACTTGCTAGTCATGCTAGAATCATGCTAGTGACATGCTAGTCATGCTAAAATCATGCTAGTGACTTGCTAGTCATGCTAGTGACATGCTAGTCATGCTAAAATCATGCTAGTGACTTGCTAGTCATGCTAAAATCATGCTAGTGACATGCTAGCGACTTTCTAGTCATGCTAGAATCATGCTAGTGACATGCTAGTCATGTTAAAATCATGTTAGTGACTTGCTAGTCATGCTAAAATCATGCTAGTGACTTGCTAGTCATGCTAGAATCATGCTAGTGACTTGCTAGTCATGCTAAAATCATGCTAGTGACTTGCTAGTGACATGCTAGTCATGCTAAAATCATGCTAGTGACTTGCTAGTCATGCTAGTGACATGCTAGTCATGCTAGAATCATGCTAGTGACTTGCTAGTCATGCTAAAATCATGCTAGTCATGCTAGAATCATGCTAGTGACTTGCTAGTCATGCTAAAATCATGCTAGTCATGCTATTATCATGCTAGTGACATGCTAGCGACTTGCTAGTCATGCTAGAATAATGCTAGTGACATGCTAGTCATGCTAAAATCATGCTAGTCATGCTATTATCATGCTAGTGACTTGCTAGTCATGCTAGAATCATGCTAGTGACTTGCTAGTCATGCTAGTGACATGCTAGTCATGCTAAAATCATGCTAGTGACTTGCTAGTCATGCTAAAATCATGCTAGTGACTTGCTAGTCATGCTAGAATCATGCTAGTGACTTGCTAGTCATGCTAGAATAATGCTAGTGACTTGCTAGTCATGCTAGAATCATGCTAGTGACTTGCTAGTCATGCTAAAATCATGCTAGTGACTTGCTAGTCATGCTAAAATCATGCTAGTGACTTGCTAGTCATGCTAGAATCATGCTAGTGACTTGCTAGTCATGCTAAAATCATGCTAGTGACTTGCTAGTCATGCTAGAATAATGCTAGTGACTTGCTAGTCATGCTAAAATCATGCTAGTCATGCTATTATCATGCTAGTGACTTGCTAGTCATGCTAGAATCATGCTAGTGACTTGCTAGTCATGCTAGTGACATGCTAGTCATGCTAAAATCATGCTAGTGACTTGCTAGTCATGCTAGAATCATGCTAGTGACTTGCTAGTCATGCTAAAATCATGCTAGTGACTTGCTAGTCATGCTAGAATAATGCTAGTGACTTGCTAGTCATGCTAAAATCATGCTAGTCATGCTATTATCATGCTAGTGACTTGCTAGTCATGCTAGAATCATGCTAGTGACTTGCTAGTCATGCTAGTGACATGCTAGTCATGCTAAAATCATGCTAGTGACTTGCTAGTCATGCTAGAATCATGCTAGTGACTTGCTAGTCATGCTAAAATCATGCTAGTGACTTGCTAGTCATGCTAGAATCATGCTAGTGACTTGCTAGTCATGCTAGAATCATGCTAGTGACTTGCTAGTCATGCTAAAATCATGCTAGTGACTTGCTAGTCATGCTAGAATCATGCTAGTGACTTGCTAGTCATGCTAGAATCATGCTAGTGACTTGCTAGTCATGCTAAAATCATGCTAGTGACAGCTAGCGACTTGCTAGTCATGCTAGAATCATGCTAGTGACATGCTAGTCATGTTAAAATCATGCTAGTGACTTGCTAGTCATGCTAGAATCATGCTAGTGACTTGTTAGTCATGCTAAAATCATGCTAGTGACTTGCTAGTCATGCTAGAATCATGCTAGTGACTTGCTAGTAATGCTAAAATCATGCTAGAATCATGCTAGTGACATGCTAGTCATGCTAAAATCATGCTAGCGACTTGCTAGTCATGTTAAAATCATGCTAGCGACTTGCTAGTCATGGTAGAATCATGCTAGTCATGCTAAAATCATTCTAGCGACTTGCTAGTCATGCTAAAATCATGCTAGTCATGCTAGAATCATGCTAGCGACTTGCTAGTCATGCTAAAATAATGCTAGCGACTTGGTAGTCATGCTAAAATAATGCTAAAATCATGCTAGCGACTTGCTAGTCGTGCTAAAATAATGCTAGCGACTTGCTAGTCTTGCTAAAATCATGCTAAAATCATGCTAGCGACTTGCTAGTCATGCTAAAATCATGCTAGCGACTTGCTAGTCTTGCTAAAATCATGCTAGCGACTTGCTAGTCTTGCTAAAATCATGCTAGCGACTTTCTAGTCATGCTAGAATCATGCTAGCGACTTCCTAGTCATGCTAAAATAATGCTAGCGACTTGCTAGTCATGCTAAAACAATGCTAAAATCATGTTAGTGACTTGCTAGTCATGCTAAAATCATGCTAGCGACTTGCTAGTCTTGCTAAAATCATGCTAGCGACTTGCTAGTCATGCTAGAATCATGCTAGCGACTTCCTAGTCATGCTAAAATAATGCTAGCGACTTGCTAGTCATGCTAAAATAATGCTAAAATCATGTTAGTGACTTGCTAGTCATGCTAAAATCATGCTAGCGACTTTGCTAGTCATGCTAAAATCATGCTAGCGACTTGCTAGTAATGCCAAAATCATGCTAGCGACTTGCTAGTCATGTTAAAATCATGCTAGCGACTTGCTAGTCATGTTAAAATAATGCTAAAATCATGCTAGCGACTTGCTAGTCGTGCTAAAATCATGCTAGCGACTTGCTAGTCATGCTAAAATAATGCTAAAATCATGTTAGTGACTTGCTAGTCATGCTAAAATCATGCTAGCGACTTGCTAGTCATGCTAGAATCATGCTAGCGACTTCCTAGTTATGCTAAAATAATGCTAGCGACTTGCTAGTCATGCTAAAATAATGCTAAAATCATGTTAGTGACTTGCTAGTCGTGTTAAAATCATGTTAGCGACTTGCTAGTCATACTACAATCATGCTAGCGACTTGCTAGTCTTGCTAAAATCATGCTAGCGACTTGCTAGTCATGCTAAAATAATGTAAGAAAGAAACAGATTAGTTAGAAAGAAAGAAACATTAGGAACAAAAAGATTAGTTAGAAAGAAAGAAAAAAGATTAGTTAGAAATAAAAAAGGTTGAAAGAAAAAGGATTAGTTAGAAAGAAAGAAAGATAGATAGATAGATAGATAGATAGATAGATAGATAGATAGATAGATAGATAGATAGATAGATAGATGATAGATAGATTAGTTAGAAAGAGATAGACACAACAGACAGACAAACAGATAGACAGATTAGTTCAAAATTAACTTTAGATAGAAAGAAATAAAGATAGATTAGTTAAAAAGAAAAAAAGGTTTGAAAGAAAGGATTAGTTAGAAAGAAAAATAGATAAGTTAGAAAAAGAAAGATAGAAAGATAGATAAAAATAGTTTGAATGTCTTATATCTATCTATCTATCTATCTATCTATCTATCTATCTATCTATCTATCTATTCACATTCAAACTATTTATATCTTCTAACTATTTATATCTACAAATCTCTCTATTTTCAAACTATTTATATATATCTAGCCTATCTATCTTTAAACTTTATCAATCAAACTAAAACTATTTCAAACTGAAAACCTTTAAACTTTCTTTAAACTAAAAGCTTTTAAAACTACTTACAACTTACTGGCTAGGCTTTCTCAAGCCAACTTAAAGTTTGCTAACAAACTTTTTATCTAGTTATTATTAATCTTCTGAGACTAAATTTTGTTGAACGCTACTCCTCCTAGGCCTTTAATGCCACAATCCCCAAACTTGGCAGAGACCTGGGCCCTAACTTGAAGTTAGTTGGTATATCTTTCTAGACTGATCAGACGTAGAGTGTATTTATTATAAATTTTTGAATATGAAAAATGTTCCATAGACTTACATGGGCTGAGAAAAAATGCACCCTCTAAAGGAGCAATTCCACTACACTGAATGGAAAAATGTCCCATAGATTTACATGGGCTGAGAAAAAAATGTGCCCTCCAAAGGAGCGATTCCACTTCACTCAACAGGAGAGTGGTGACCTACTTTCACTTTGAAATCGGTGGAAAAATGCAAATAAATACCGCCTTTAAAATTAAAATATTCCAGCAATTTAATTCTAAATACCCATTTGAACGCAAGACATAAATTCACCTGTTTGTGAGCTGTTTTATAGCCTAGGTTTATATCATGGGATGCGGCTCAGTTATCCGTCTGTGTCAACAAAGACATAATTTGCACGTCTTTTAAAGGTATTTAAATGCAAACACTCCAGCGATTCAACACAATAATAGTAATGTATTAAAAAGGTTAAATGCTTGCTTATTTCTGCTTGTGTGGTCAACTGCACAGCAACGCATTGTGGCTTTGATGCATGCACTCCACACTACATTAATCCTCGCTTCTACCAATAAGAACCACTTCTCTCGGACAAACACAGACAAGATCATTAGAGGTCGACCGATGTATCGGTTTTGCCGATAGTTGATAATCGGCACCGATAGTTGATTGGCGTAACTATTGGTTATAGGCAAAAATCCTGCAACTAGTTTTTCCAGGTTGAGTTCTTTGCTAAAGCGGCTAACGCTCCGCTCCGCTTTCATAGAGTATGAGAGGTTAAGTGGACACCAGTGTTTAATGTTAGGATTGTTACCATATATTTGCATTGGTTTATATCAAGCTGGTCATATTGTTAGCCAGCAAAGTTGCAGATTTAAAGACATGACGTAAGAAAGCAAACTGTGTTCATTTAGCCGACAGAAATGAGGCGGAGCGGCAGCTACACTCGTGGGGTTCGCAATTAGATCTGCTAGAGCAGTGTTTCCCAAACTTTTTTTCTGGGGACCCACATTTTAAAGTCGCTAAATCCTTGTGACCCAATAAACATTAGGCCCATATAGTTCATATATCACGAAGAGAATTTATGCATTAACAAAAAATGTATGACCATTTTTAAGGTCATGCTTCCACTTAACTATTTAAAAGAGATACAGATATTTGACAAAGCACTTTTTTTTTTATTTAAGTAAAATGCAGATTTGCAGAAAATGCTGTTTAACACAAACACAATATTTATCCGTTATTTTGATTTCAAATCCAAAAGTGCTTTTTTAGCATTGTGATCCTCTTTTATCACAGTTCACTAATACAATAACAGACATACACGTTTAAACTCAATAAAAAACAACATATTATTCAATGCACTTGACTTCTAGATTTGTATATTAAGTTGCTCAAGCAAGTTGCAACACATTTTAACACAACATAGGGAGGCTATAGCTTCCTTTTCTAGTTGAAATTGGGCTATCAAAAAATATTTTAATTAAAACTTACCACAGACAGAAACAGTCGGCTCTCATGCTTTTCTTTCGCATTAAATCTTTATTAAAAACAATCCTTTAAAGAACTTTTCTACCTGGACAAGTGCACGTATTATGTTCCCTTTTTCTTTAAAACTGCACTTTTCCTTATTTTAAACCTAGCCAAAAAGCCACGTGTTGACTGTGAAACAGTGGACTTCATTTATATGCATTTATGGGACATTTTCGTGTCAATCCATGTTCATTTTTACAGCGAACAATGCGCTGTCACTTTAATTCAGCGCATGCAGCACAGCAAAAAATAGACTCTGCCGAAACGATCACTTCTCTGCTGCAAACGCACTGCTTCTGGGACGCACTGCCGGACAGCAACCGCGTGCAGTGTGAACGCTCCAATCCGTAACATGGGTGCGGAAAAAAATACGCAACGCATACGCACTGCAGACAGGCGATGCAGAGTGCAGCTAAAAAACAACAACAAAAAAGAAAGCAGAAGAAGAAAACGACGAGCTCCCTCGTGCGGCTAATAGGTGAACTACACATAAATTTTAATCAAGAGTATATAGCGCACTGAAAAATAGTGCTCGACTTGGCGACCCATACAAAATCTCCCGCGACCCACTTGTGCCTTTGGGAATGACTGTGCTAGAGGGAATGGAGACGGGCGCTGCCCTATCTCCCTCCTCACCTGGCGGATCTAGCGACCTCCTTCTGGATGTGGAAGCCCGCACTGCGGTTCCTTCCCCCCAGGAGGAGGATGAATCAAGGCTTCTCCTATCTTCCTAGGTTGATGTGGAAAGCCTTGATGCAGTTCAAGAGCCCCCCCCCCCCCCCCCCCCCGATCGCCTCACTATGAGGAGCTAGTGGAGGTGTTGACTAATGCGGTTGCCAAATTAAAAATCGATTGGCCCGCTGAGCAAACCCATGAGCCGCAGAGAAGCCGTCTAGATGAACGCTTCCTGCGGACTAAGTCAACACCTCCTAGACGGAGCCTTACGTTTTTCCCGGATCTGCACAATGAGATCGCCAGATCCTGGGGAAAACCATATTCAGCCCGCTTATTCTCCTCGGCCACTGATCACTACGGTAACGTGGCGGGGATGAATGAGTGCGGCTACAAGATGATGCCGCAGGTTGAACAGACGCTCGCGGGCTATCTGTCACCTGGGCAGGCATCATCTTTGAAGGCTCCGTCCTTGCCCACCAAGCCGCTAAGGGTTACGTCAAGCTTGATGGGCAAGGCATACATGGCAGCAGGTCAGGCTGGGGCTTGCCTTCACACAATGGCAGTCCTGCAGGCCTACCAAGCAGACCTGCTGCAGGAGTTTAACAACGGCGAGGAAGTGAGCGTCACAGAGATGCGACGCACCGCAGATCTCGCTCTCCGGGCCACCAAAGAGACCGCTCGCGCAGTGGGTTGGTCTATGGCAGCCCTGGTGGCTGCGGAGAGGCATCTGTGGCTGACCCTGTCCGAGATGAGGGAGAAGAACAGGGTCACGCTTCTGGACACCCCCCTGCATCCAACCGGCCTCTTTGGTGACTCTGTTGACACAGTTGTCAGCAGACACCAGGAGGCCCGTAAGCAGGCGGCGGCATTCCAGAAGTTCCTTCCTCGCCGCGTTTACTCCTCTGGGGCTGCACGGGAGCAGCCCCAGCCGTGTGCTAGCTCCTCACACAGGGAGGCTCAAAAAAGGAGTGTTGCAACCCACACCCCTCCGGCGAAGCCTAGAGGACGGGGTAAGCTACACTCCAAGGCGGGGGCCTCTGGGAAGAGGGCTGACCTGAGGGTCGTCCTCCAGTCCAAGAGGTCCTCGGCCAAACGGCCCTGACTGCTGCGGCACAGGGCCAGTGAGGGCAGCCCCTCTCGGGGAGGTTGGTGGTTCACCACAGTACATGGTGGCCGCCCTTCCTCGGGGCCCTCAGGAGATTTGTCAGCTAACCCTGCCAATGTTACAGGGCGCGGCAGTCTCCCGCGAACATCATTCTCTGGTCTCTCCGCCCGGTATCGTAGCGGAGCTAGAGAGTTCGCCGCCCCCATAGGGGCTTTCAGAACGGCCGATTCAGGTGCTTCCTGCCAGTTCGCTGTTACAGGCCACCGAATCAGTTGTTCAAATAAATCCAGAAACCAGTCTCGAGAGGCTGGTTCCCTTAGTAGATTATATGGCAGCGTGGAAACTACTGCCAAATGTATCTGCATGGGTCCTGCGTACTGTAGAGCAGTGGTTCTCAAAGTGGGGGGCGCGCCCGCCAGGGGGGGCGCACGAGTATTGCAGGGGGGGCGCGGGCCATCAGCAGAAAAATAAATATAAAAACGTAAACAGCCAAAGGACGTAACGAACAGGAGATGGATCGGTGTGTGAAAGAGAAGAGAAAACCATAGATGAATTCGCACAGACCCAGGCAGGTGCTGGTCATTCAAAGTTAAAATTATTTGCAACTTTGGCGCATCCAGCTGAGATGTCACTGACACTGCGCTCCGCTGAACTGCGGCATTCTGGCGCCTCAGTCTCGGTATACTGTACAAATCGGCATACATTCACAAATGATAACTCAGCGGCAGAGTTCAGCTCATGCAGGGGCGTAATTTCCACTTGGGGCTTTTCAAAATCCTGTTTGTGTCCTCCCACACTTACTAATGGTTTTGTAAAAGTAATGTCTTGTATTGTAGAATGCACGCTCAGGGCCGCTGATTCGCGCGATCGTTAAAATGAAACCGAAAGTAAAATGCGCATGTGCATTCAAAAGCAATTTTAATACCCCACGTTTACAGAGCGAATACCCAATGCGGGCAAATTAGGCTACATAAAATATCGAAGCTGTTATTAGTATGTGGGCTATAATAAGTTGTACAGTTGTCTATAACTCTGTATCATGGTGGGAAAATTCGGTCTATTTGCACTTTGAATATTGAAAGAGTAG